>NW_026068071.1:522851-754121 GCF_014885135.2 Alexandromys fortis
TCTACTATGTTTATAGCAGCATTGTTTGTAATAGCCAGAACCTGGAAACAACCTAGATGCCCTTCAATTGAAGAATGGATGAAGAAAGTATGGAATATATACATATTAGAGTAGTACTCAGCAGTAAAAAAACAAGGACTTCTTGAAGTTTGCAGGCAAATGGATGGAAATAGAAAACATCAACCACTTTTTATCAGAGAAAATAGTACATATCCAGTATTTGCTATCAGAAGTACTGAACGAAGCTGGCATAATGAAATGTCACCCAATGGAAGGCAGGCTTGTGGAAATAGATGCTTACAAGAAGATGAAAATGAAGATAAAGCAGCAACTTCAGAACCTGGATTCATTTTAGGATGAGAATAAATTGTGTAAGCATTGAACTCTGATTTGCTTAAGACAAATATGCCATGAAGTAGTATATCTACCAGGAAGGGGCTCCAGGCGAGGGAAGAGTCCTGGCAGGCTCCTTAGTATTGCTAAAGCAGTCCTTGTGCTGACTGAAGCTACACGCCATTCTGACAGACTTTTCAGTCTCTCGAGAATACTATGGGAGGAGATGGTCTACACACATTTTTAGAATCAATTGACAATTGATTCTGACAATCAAGGGACAATGAGGACAGCTGTACATAGGATGAGGGAATGCTAAGTAGTTTTCAACAATCTTCTTTTGTCTTCCTCAACTTAGCGCATCTCCAGAGAGAATTCCTCCTCTGTGTATTCCCATGATGTGACTACGCTTTGGAGTTTGTCCTTACTTTCTCCTTACAATATTAACATGGTAGAGGGGAAAAATAAACCACTGCTTTTCCATAAAAGATTGCCAGACACGGCCTTAACAGGGCCAGTGAAGTGACTGGTGAAATAAAATAGCTAACTGCACTAGTCTGATGACCTGGACCCATCTCTGACACGGATAATCAAAGAACCAACTCCTGGAAGTTGTCCTCTGACATTCATACATGTGAGCTGCCATGCATATGTCCCCACACAAATAACAAATAAAACTGAAAATTATTTGGCCTTAATAGCAATTTAATTTTCTAATAAAAGAGGACTCAAATCAAAATATTTTACTCATTGAATCCCAGATGGGATATTGCACTGGGTTAAGATCACTTTAATAGAATATGTCTTTGTCTGTTTAAGTTTATTGAAAGGTGGGGACATGGAAAACAGGCCAATGTTCGATGAATCTCTTTAAGGACATTGAGAGACATTTGATGATTACCTTTAAGGACATTATATATTTATAGCTATATAAAATGGTATAATGAGTTTGCTAATCCTATGATCAAATATGAGTAGCTCTACTGCAGCCCAGACCTTAAATTCTCAAAAGGCTTGGTGTTCATTTTTCATTAAAAATAATTTTTAAAAAAATGAATGTTATCTGTTTCATTCTTATTTTCTCTAGGGAAGCAAACACATGATTCATATTTGATGGCCAGTGGAGTAATACAGTTTAGGATTTTTTCTATTATTTCTTATGTTTCTTCTTTGTATTCCATTCCTTTGTTCATTTATAAAACTCAAAATTGACTTATTATCTATAAAACATGTGTAGTGGCTTGAACTCTGCATTTATTTTTTCAGGCTCATCTCATAGTTGCTAGGGAGTCAAGGAAGCCCTTAAGCTTCTGATCTTTCTACCTCTACTTCCAGAGTGCAGGGATTATAAGTATATCCAGGTAACTCCTGGCTCTGTGTGGTGCTGAGGATTTAACTTAGGGTTTTGAGCAATATAGGTAAGCACTATACCAACCAACCTGTATTTTCAGCCTTGAACTTCATTTCTTATTCACTGAATGTATGCATAATTTCCCCATGAGTAAATTTCTGCCTCCTTCCATTAATGTTAGAGTGTTGGAAAAAATCACTAGCTTGGGCCTAGCCAATAATACTCTTCTTTTAGCTTGGCATAGTGGTATATGCTTGCTATCCTAGCTTCATGAAGACAGAGATAGTAGGATATAGCCTGGTCTACACAATGAGATCCTTTCGCAAAAGATCAAAAACCAATATCACACACACACACACACACACACACACACACACAAAGCAAATAACAAGTGCTACAGGCTGTGGGTTGGTAATATGAACAATGGTTAAGTGCACAAGCTTAGGACATACGTGGGCCAAGTTTGAAATTCACCCTGTACATTATTCTATTTATTTTTTAAATTAAATGAATTCTCTTTTTCCACTGTGGGGTCCTGAAAATCAAACTCAAGTCAGCAAGTTTATATGGCAAGCACGTTTAACCACTGAGCCATGTAGTGGCCACCATTGCCATTTTGTAGGACTGACTTATACAGGTTATTCCACCTTTTCTAGCCTCACACATATCATTCGTAGCTTGCTGGGTTGTGGTAAAGAATCAGCGTGATAGCATTTCCAGGTGTAACACAAAACAAGTGTCCACGTGGAGCCTGATCTCTACCTAAAGTAAAACAATCTACAGCTGTTTTAGAAGCAGACTCCTACACGGCTGCTCTTCCATAGTTCTGGCAGCTGACCTGAGTATCTTTGTCTAAATCTTTGAACTAATACATCCGAAAGACTGAGAACTGAGAAACCCTCAGACAAAAAAAAAAAAAAAAAAAAAAAAAAAAAAAAAAAAAAAAAAAAAAAAAAAAAAAAAAAAAAAAAANAAAAAAACGCTACTTGCACTTCACACAATTCAGACTCCTAGAGAAGTAGGAACTAAATATCATGTCATCTATGGAAACATTGAGAGTCAAGGCTCCAGGTAGCAGCTCCTACCCGAACCTGAGAGTAGCCCCTTCTAAAAGAAGTACTTCCAAGCTTGCTCTGATAACTCCCCTGAACATTGCAATTTCTTTGAAGAACAGGCACCCCTGTCTTCCAGGTTTGCTCCGAGGATTAAGAGAGACAGTGGTGGTGCAGCACTTTGGAGAGGCAGCTGTGAAATATACCCTGCCTGTGCTCAGAAATCACTGGATTTTGGAGAACTCATTGATGTTCACACACAAGCATCCATCACAATTTTCTGATGTCTCATCATCTGCAGAAGGGAACTACAGGACAGTGCTTAAGAATATTCTTGTGGATGTTGGGTCCAAGTTCAGTAGTGAAGCATCATTTCGTCAAGTTATCTAAGTCCTTTGTGCCATCGTTATTCACCTAGTGATAATGAAGTGAGTAGCGATGTGAGAAGGCTAGCTGCAGCAATCCAGCACCTATAAGGATTACATGCGAGAAAATTCAATGCTTAACAAACTGCCTCTAACCATTGCCAAATGCTTCTGTCATGGTGCTACTCTTCATGACCTAAAAGAAATAAGAACGACGAGGACCAGAATCTATGGTGAGTTGGATGGTAGTCTAATTAATTGGGCCATTCTTCTCTAAAAGGTGCCAACTTCCCATCTTCATTCATTTTGGTTTTCCCATAGTCCTCCAGAGGAAAATTAAATGTTCTTAGAGATTATGCAAGCATTTCCTTTAAACTCTGGGAATAAAAAGTGCATGTCTATTTTGTCAAACACAACAACAACAAAACAGGTACAAAACTAGCCCAGGTAGGGTTGTCAATAGTAAAAGAGTTTATTGACTGACAAACTATGCAGTTTAGATGGATTACTGTCTCAGGGTGGCTATGAACTTTATTTCTGAAGCTCTGAAAAATTACTATAGTTCAGAGACTCCTTCAGTGAAGTCAAACGTCTAGAAAGTCCCAAAAGGGTAAAAATTTTTCAACATCAGAAATATCCTGACGGGAATCTGATGGAAGGCAGTTTCTAATCCTGACTCATAGTGTGGAGATATAAGCTGGGAAGGGGCCAATTTCTTATAATCGTTAAGACTACACACTTGGAACATTTCTTTAAACCCCAAAGGATAAGGGAAACATATGCATATATATGCAGAAAATCAAGCATTGCTTATGATTATCACTAATTATTTTCATCTTTCATCTACCTATTGATTTTCTTCCAGTAATTTTATACAAGAAGAGTAACTCTTATTTAAGATAATTTAGGTTTCTTAATTCAAGATCAAGAAAGAAAAATCTGTAATGCTTCTTTTCTGTGTTGATTTTTCCTTGTGTAAAAGGGAGTAGGAAGCAGATGAAACAGCAGTCAGTGATATGCAGATGAAAGGACTCAAAACCATAGTCCTATTTGTAACCTTTGTTGATGTCCATAGGGTAAATATTCACATCACAGTCACCTTAATGTTACTCATGATTTGTCGTTCACCCGTATCAAGAGGAGTTGATTTCAACACCACTGAATGAAGGCATATGACTTGAGCAGTTATACTAGCATGTTTTTACTATGTGCTCGGCAACTACTATAATTATTTCTATTTTTATTACTATATCTCAATACTATCAATCTAGCATTCTACTGTTTTGTTTTTTATTTTGGTTTTTTGAGACAGGTTCTCCGTGACTTTGGAGCCTCTCCTGGAGCTAGCTCTTGTAGACCAGCCTGGCCTCGATCACACAGAGATCCACATGCTTCTGCCACCCAAGTGCTGAGATTAAAGGCGTGCACCACCACTGCCCAGCTCTCATTCTACTGTTTTATGTCCCTTTTTAAATAAAAAATCATAGACATATGTAAGTTATTAGCATGTTTCAACGTATACCTACTTTATGGAGGGATAAAAATGAAATGACTGAATTCTTGTCCTTTTCTCCAAATGAAATATTTATCATTAATTCATTAACACTGAACCTGGGCACCTAGATGCAAGACATTCCATAACTTGAGTTAGTCTAGTAATGTCCTTGACCAATATTCATTTTATATTGTATACCAACACTAAATCGACATTGTACCTATAATAGCAATCACTGTATATCTGGAGTATCAAAAATCACTCCTCTAGTCCAAGCAGAAGGCGCTGAAGAAAACATTATCACAGAAGCCAAAATCCCTGTTTGGCACCAAGAAAATGTTTTATCTTAGAAAAAGCAACAAAGACTTAATGGAACTAATGGCAGAATTTCACATGCTGGGCAGTAGGGTCCTCTACAATTAGCCTTTCATTTTATACTGCACAGAAACAAGAACATCATTAGTGAAACTACAAGTAGGTAATTTATTTTGTATATCCAAGTTTAACTACTTGCCAGATCCCTAGTTGAGGTTCTTCCAAACATGTATAGCATAGGAAGAAGGATTGCAAGACATTTCTAGACATTAGAAGGCTTATTCAGTCTACTCATTGGAGAAGATTAATATGTGTATATGTATGCAGTGTTTACAAAATACCTTTATTTTGGAACAATTTTAGGTTGCAAAATTGTAATGATAATAAAAATAGTTTTTGTATACACTTCAACCCACTTTGCCATGGAGAATCTGTCCATCAGAGCAATATCTGTGATATATTTCCATTAACTTAATTCCAGATTGCATTCTAATTTTCCTGACTTTGTCAGAACTGTTAATTAAATAACAAGACAGTGTGTGTAATGTCTGAGGTGCTGTAAGTTGTTTTACTTCATCAATATCCCTTCAAGGCCTTTCATCACCTCTGTGAGACTGGAAGGATAGGGAGAGTTCACAAAAAAAAAAAAAAAAAAAAAAAAAAGATGAAGATGAAGGTTGGTCTAATAGATAAAGATTTAAAAACCTGGCTTCCTAATTACAAATCTTAAGCATTCTTTTATTTTGATAAGCCTTGCTGTCTTAGTAGGGGGAGCGTAGGCCTATTATATTAGACCAATGAACTTGGAGTGAGTAATAAGAATCTCCAGCAAATCTCAGGCCTAAATTCTTCTTTTAGAATATATTACTGAAATGTCTGTATTTGTTGGTTTGCCCATCCCTTCTCATAATAAAAGTACATTGTTGAAAATAGTCTTGATCACCCAAAACAGCTGATGGCAGTCTATTAGCATCCAATAGACTCTACAGCCCATGACTATGCTCTTCTTTTATGTTTGTAATTTTTATTCTTTCATTTTTTTATTTTATGTGCACGAGTGTTTTGCCTTGCATGTAAATATGTGCATCACAGGCTTTTGTGTCCACAGAAGTCAGAAGAGGGCATTGGATTCCCTGCAATAGGTACTGTGAGCTACCATATGGGAATCAAAACCTGGTTCTCTGAAAGAGCGTTTTATCTATTGTGCCATTTCTCCAAGCCTAGGTTCATTTTCCCAGCTGCAAACTGAACACAATTTGAATACCAATGTATTGGTTTGGTATATTCCTATATCAGCCCGAGGAGCTGTGGAACATTTAAGTTCAGAGGTTCACTGTGTGATTAAAAGTAAATAAATAAAAATTGAATCCATGAGGATCATTAATTATTTCAAATCAGAAATCAAAATCTCATGTAACTAGATTTTCAGATCCATTAGCCCGAGCTTTAAGAGTTACAATCTGCATTTGCTTTCTTCTGCTACATAAAGTGCTTGATGTTTGGCTTTCAATAACCACATGAGCAAGAGGATACTGGGCGGAATGCTGCCTACTAGATAGCCCAAATCCCAGAGAGTACACTGTATGGTCTTTAACATCAACATCTCTCAATTCATCCTGGGGAATATTTTTTAACAATTGCTCCTATTGTCTCCCTTTCTCTCACACCATCAAAAGCAAACAAATATTTATAATAACTAGGAAATAATTTGCTGCTTTCCTTTTCATTAAACAAATATCTTAGTTAAATTATTAACTTCGAAGATAAACACACAAAACAAGGAAAATTTGCAGAGAATAAAGGAACTTCTTTTTCCTTTCATTACCACAGACCTCTAATAGCTACATTGCTTTGAAAGCGGATCTCTTTTTTTAAGGAGTACAATATCTTATTGTTTGGACAGTTGTCAAGGCTAATTTTCTCCTTTACTTTGTTAATTTGTCCTATTCACCGTAGGACATTTTGAAAGAACAAAATGAGATAGGCGCGCGATCTGAAAAAGGGCATCCAAACCTCTACACACTCAGCAACCATTCGTAAATTTCTGTACTACTTACCTTTAAGGCAACAATGAAAAGAGAGGGGCCATTTTTTTCTTTTGGAGTGATGACAGTCACATTATATAATTACATAGTTTGGATGTTCTACTGTACCTTCTGTAGTGAAAACCAAAAGTAGAGATAATTACATCCTTGCTGAGCTTGAAGGGCAGCCTTGCCATGCGGAGGTCCCCGACAGTGGCCATCAAGCCTTTATCATGTCTGACAAGACAGCCAGGGCAACGTGGAAGGCAGATTGGAGGTGGTAATTCAAGGAGCTACAGGAAGCCCGCACAGCAGTGTGTTTTTAGAACTAGCAATTTTAGCCTCATCAGTGGTAATTTACAAGTGATTTAATGGTGTTGAATCATAGGACTGCTTCAACATTTATGAGTGGACCTAAAAGTTATGACAGGTTCTCAGTGTAAGATTAATATTAATATTAAAATAAGCTTGCTTTTAACTGATATTCAATTTGTGAGATGTTCAAATTTTAATTTGGGGAGCAGGGGCATTATTATTTAAAATACAAACCCCGAGAGAAATGCTAACGGCTGAAGGAACAGAGGGCGGTAAGCGTTCAGTGTCCTGACAGTGCTGACCTCTGCCATGTTAGGAAACTGGCATTGGCTGGTAATAGGAGCTGTTTCCTGTGGATTTTTATAAAGTTTCTTAGTAACTTTTGCTTGTTCTCCTGTTCTAGTTGTTAAAAAAAAAAGATGCCAAGACAGGATTTGTCATCAGGAATTTGTTCCAGATATTAATCAAAAGTCATTCTATGGCCAGCTGAGATGGCTCAGTGGGTCAAGGCACCAATCCAGAGTTCCATCCCTGGTTTTACATAGTAGAAATACAAAACCAACTTCCTTCAGTAGTCCTCTGACCTTCATACGATGGTATGAATGCATGTGTATTCAAGAACACAATGTAATCGCTGCTGTCAGGGCCAAGAACTTGTGACTAAATGGGTTAGAAGCTTTAGGGGAGAAACTATTACCTTTATATTGCTAAATAGGCA
Source organism: Alexandromys fortis (assembly GCF_014885135.2). Taxonomy (NCBI): domain Eukaryota; kingdom Metazoa; phylum Chordata; class Mammalia; order Rodentia; family Cricetidae; genus Alexandromys; species Alexandromys fortis. The sequence continues at coordinate 530,820 of NW_026068071.1, forward strand.
TACCACTAAAACCACTCATAATGGTTTTCTGTTATATCCATAGATTAGTGCATTCCCCAGGCCTTGTCAGAGACGCTCCATATTGCAATAGAGGGCTATTAACATAGACACCCATAGCTAGTCAAGTTGCAAGGACTAAGAGACTGTGTGTGTAATCCTCGACCCCAAATAGGACACTTATATAGTACCCTCTCCTCTCAAACGTCACAGGTCACTGTGAAAGAAGGAATGGAAAGTCTGTAAAAACTGGGGCTGGAGGATGACTACAAAGGAAATGTGTGGGTTTTTTTGTTTGTTTGTTTGTTTTTGGCAGAGCAAAGCAGTTGTATATACAAAGTTACAGCACTTGTTATAGTATGCATAAGAGCCACACAAGCTCATGCTAGACAAAATTGTTAGGTGGCATTTGGCAACTAATAGCTGCTGAGATAGGGAGAACCATTCTTTCTAAAGATGTGGGCCCTGATAGGTTGACCATGAACCACTGAAGGCCACATATACCAGAGTATATGGGCAACTCAAATTACACTTGAGTTTTCTTTAAAAAAGATACAAAGTTGGGTGGGCAGAAAATGGAGGTAGATCTAGGACAAGTTGGGGAAATGGGGTAGATATTATAAAAGTATGAAAGTTTCAAATGATTAAAAGATAGGAAAAATAAAATGAATGTTTAGATAAAAATAATTATATTAAATAGCAATGTAATACATGACAATTGATCTATATCCAAACCTATCCTTTCCTTGTTGATCATTCTTGTTTAAGTACAGCAGGTTTTGTTAGTATTTTTTTTTTTTTGAAATTTGGGTGCTGGCTGTGATTGACATCAAATCCCTATAACGAGAGCCAAAGAGATGCAACAGAAGAAAGAATACTCTACTGAGAATTACATAATTAATAAATATTCTTACAGCCTGTCAAATTGCCTTCTGGTATAGTTACTGGAGGGTGATAGAAGTGTAGTGGGCAAAGAAATAGAAAGAAAAGGCACAAAATTGCCAATCATAAAAGCAGGAGAGGAAAACATGTGCTCAGAATGACAGAAGAACATAACTTGTGAGACTGGGCATTCTTAGTATGCCAATGCTGAGAACCTATACAAACATAGAAAATAAGAAAGTAACTAGAGTACACACACACACACACACACACACACACACAAACACACACACACACACCAGTATAAACCAATAGTAGAAGATACAAGTAATTTAGAATTTGAAATAAAAACTGTTGCAACCCAAACTAAGAAATGACAGAATAAAGAGGTGGAAAATTTAGAGACAAATACAAAGAAAGATACTAGACATTCAAATGAATGACTTCCATGTTAATGTCCTGTGAATATATATATGCATGCATACACATGTATATATGTATACACACATACTTATATGTATGTATATGTCGAAAGTTTAGAAAGATTTGCCACCTTGACCCATTTCTTCATCTTCTGACAATTGTTTTCCACTTTCTATACAACTAAACAGTTAGAAAATGCATCTGATAGAAAAACAAAAACAAAACCTATTAAAGACTTAGAGGTTCTTTAGCCATCCTGCAAACACTATCGGGTGTTATCTGACAATGTGTCATCAAATATATCTTTGCTTACTGAGGAGTAGTAAGTTTAAAGTAATATTCTAGGCACTAGGAAAAAACAGACAGTAAGAAATTAGATGGGTTTCAGAAGAAAACGTTTGAACTGAGACATAAAGGAAGCATGTTAGGGAAAGCAATTCCTTACTGTGACAAAACAGAAGAGTGCTTGGTAAATAGGAAGGGTTCATCTAACTTTGATGTTCCACCTAATTTTAAACATCTTTTTCAAGAGAAATAAACTTTGGCTATCTTCCTTGTTGGCTTTGTTCATGTTTTTCAAATCCATGTAATAGAGGTGAACTATAATAGAGAGAGTGGAGAAGTTTTACTCTTATTTTTTCTTAGCTTTTCTTTACATCTTTTGAATCACTAATTTAAATTTTAAAAAATATTTCCCCCTATAGGCAATATGAATTAAGAAAATCTCTTCATAGGGAAAGAAATCTCTTCGTGGATAGCCAGTTCAAACAAAGAGAACTTCCTATCATGAAGGATATCTTAATACTAGACCAGAAAGTAGCATGCAAGATGAAAAACAGAGACTAACGGGTTAAAGGAATCAGGCTGAGAAGGAAGAGGTCTTGAGTTTGTCCACTCTGGAAGATGGTTCCAGAGTGGAACCTGGCTACTCTGGAGCCATGAATGCTGGCCCCCAGTAAAGCATTATGTAGTATTAGAAAATTCTACAGGAGGAAAACACTATGCTGAAAGAATTACATGACATAAAATACCTCTAATTTTTCCACCTCTTAAAGCATAAGCAGATAGGCTAACATCACAAAGACTGTTTGGTTTACATACTCGTTCAGTGGTCAAAACAGATAAAATAAGTTGCGATCTTTTCACGCGGCTATGGAGAACGCTATAAAATAACAGCTAGGAAAACCCTATAAATAAGTTATAAACATTGTTATTAGCAATGGCATGATCTGTGTCAGCATTGTTCTTGGCTGTATTATTTTATCATTTTAAGAAAAATTTGTTTTATCCTACAAGTCTAGCCATGCAGATAATCCAATTTTAAGAACTAAAAATAAACAACATTTCAACCCATTATACCTGTACAACTTCCAAAGCAATTTGAGATGTGCTACCGATTCAGTTCAAGAGATGATTACAAGGTAGCTCTAATGGTTCCTGTTAACACTCAAAGCCAGGGAAGATCAGAGAGTCTCAGTCACATTGCCAGGCTTACCCAGCTGGGCTGTCAGCAGGGAAGTCTCAGAAGCTCAGTCACTACAACTTCAACAAGTTTATCCTATGATTATATGTTTCCCCCCAAATATTATATCAGAAATCAGATGAGTAACCACAAAGAGTTTGACGGAGAGACAGAACGGCAAAGTCCCATAACTCTGAATTTCCAATTGTATAGCTCACTCATGGATTTCTGCATGCAAAAACTCATCGATCATGTACGAGATAGTCAAAGAATGACTTCCTCTAAGTCCTATTAGCAAGGTGTCTGGCTATGAGTCAATGTTCAGAGCAGAGGGGTATACTCAAGTCATGTCCCAAGCAAAAAACCAGAGTTTTATACCTCACCCGGCTCCACATAGAGAGGTTGGTGGAGTGTGTACTGGGTCAGCTACTCTCCCCAAGGGGAAAAACTAGCATGAAATCTAATATATCTTATACGGACCATATCATTTAACTACAAATTAAACATACAAATGTAGAGTGTATAAAAGAGAAGCACACTCATTGCAACACACATGACCTTTGGCCTCTCTTCTACCACAAAGACAGCAGCGATTCCTATTAATCTTCCTTGTACAAAAAAAAAAAAAAAAAAAAAAAAAAAAGCAAACCCATTTGCCTGGGTAATTTAATATTTCCTAGGCATATGCTAGGAATGTGATTTCCTTTCCTGCCCAAGATTTCTTAACTAAATCAATGACAGAAATAATAAAATTCATGAGAGCCCAAAGTGCATTTATTGGTCTTGAAATTGCCTAGTTTATGCTATACTTCTTAGGGAGTTTGATTTAAAGAAAAGGAACTTATTTTATTGCTCAAAGTGTTTCTGATTGAAGAATTACATAATTGGTTTTGTTGATTGTTCATTTTTTAATTCAAAGTATATGATCTTATTGTTAGCCAACACTATAAATTCTAAAGAATACACTTCTATTATTCGTAGCTCTAAGGTCAGTTAGCATTAAAAGAGAGGGAAGAGTTCTAACAGAACCATAGGTCATTTTGTCTCCTGGGAACAGTACCTTAGTGATCTTTGAGGGGAGGCTGATATGGCTCAGAAATAACAAAGTGCTTGCACTTTCACTGAGGACACAAATGCTCGGCCATTCTCTAAATGTGTACAGTCAGAGGTTTCTAAGGAGATCAAAGTCGGTACTTGTTACATGAAATTGATTACCGTTCTACAAATAGCACCTTCCTTTCTTCTTCTCCCCTCCCCTCTTCTTTTTTTCAGAGACAGGATTTCTCTGTGTAACAGCTCTCGCTGGACTGGAACTCTCTCCATAGACAAGGCTGGCCTTGAATATACAGAGATCCACCTGCCTCTATCTCCCAAGTGCAGGGATTAAAGGCGCATGTCATAGCCACTCAGCTGCACATTTCTTTATAAGGACAGTTAAGTACCCATGGCACCGCAGGTCAAGTTGTTTCCCAGAAAGGAGTTGTGTGGAGAAGGACAGTTCCATGTTGGGAAAGCAGATACCAAAAGGCAGCGCTATACACCGTGTAATATGGCAGCACAGAAACGAGGCAGAGGGAGAATGAAGGGTACCTGGCTGAGGGGGCACACTGATTTTTTTGTATGCTATTTGATAATAATTGCATGTATGCATGTAATTCGTCACCTGTATTCCTCAAATGGAATTTTACCAGGAACCCATGAGGGCTGTAATGTATATTTGGATTTTACATACAAACAAACAGAAGAAAGCTCTTGATTCATGATAAAACTAGACTATACCATAGCTATCTAGTGTTCATGTCATAACCCTGAGCAACAGGAAGGATGAAGATATACGTCAATGGTCAGGGTGATCAGAGGCCTGGGTTCCATCTCTAGGACAATATAACTAGGTTGGTGATACACAACTGTAATCCTACCATTCCAGAAGCAAAGTTTGGAAAACCAAAAGTTCAAGGTCATCCTTAGCTATATAGTGAATTCAAGATCACCCTGGCTTGGCCTTTTTGAGACGTTTGGAACTTTGGTGGGGGCGGAGGGAAGAAAGGGGCAAGCCTGAAACTAGCACTTTCAAAGACAAGAGACGACGGAAGCACTGCATCGATTCCATTTGCCTCGCTAAAAGGACAAGCTGTGCTTACTCCAGGTGCACTGCTTGCTCTCACTTGGAATTCTATTTAAAAATTCAGCCGCCTGAGATTGTTCAGTAGGTAAAAGTGCTTGTCACACAAGTCATTGATGAGTTCAATCTCTGAAACTCACAGTACAAGAAAAGAACTCATTCTTGAAAATTGTCCTCTGACTCCTACATACTTGTAATGGCAAGAACATTTCTGAACACACCCACACATACACACACACACACACACACACACACACGTGTGTGCACATATTAATGATGATGATGTCTGTGAGTCTGGGGTTTTTGTATGATTTTGGACTCTTGGTTCTCAACTGGGATAACTTTGTTCCTTAAAGGACACTTGGGAAATTTAGAAATCATTTTGCTGGTCATGACTGGGGGACCAGGAACAGTATTTGCACGTATTATTTTACTGAAAACTCAGTGATGCTCCTGAGCACCCTACAATGCCCAGGGGTCCTCAAAACAACAAGAGCCCAAAAATGATCTTGCTTGATACATCCATTGGGAAATCCTAGGTGGATAAATCATTCCTAGGTTAAGTATGTTGCTTCCCTATTGGTTTTCTTTCCCCTGTTGAATTGGGACTGAGATATGGATTTATCATTGTTAAAATACAGAAGCCCATGTAGGAGATGTGGGACTCTGAGAGAGATGACTCATTACTCATGGCGGTTCTCCAATGGGATGCAACAGGCCCACTGGGAGGAACCAGCTTAGCAGTGTGGGGTGACTCCAAGCTCCTTGCCACAACTGGCTACTGAACACTCAACTGCCAAATGTCAGTCATGTTCTCTGTCATTGTCACAGCTACACTATGCTCACAGCCATATTCAAATGCCCTGAGATCAACCAACCCTAAAGAGGAAGCTCCTGACCTGCCCCTTTCTATTCCGAGTTTGTAGACTCTAAGCCTGGGCAAGGACTCTGGGAGCTGAGAACCACTTTCCTATCTGATTCAGCTCCTTTGATCACCTTCCCATTTGAAGAAAATTATTTCCAGTGACTCAGATTTTCCATGTGTGTTATAGTTATGTTCAATATTTCAAGTTAGTCTACTGAGTAGTAGGATACAAAAGTCATTAGCTGACTAGTTATCCATTGTGTTTCTCCTCTGGAGTCTTACAGGCAGGCCCCCATTGCACAACCAATGGATAGCTTAGCAGTGCGGTGTAGCTCTAAACCAGTGACAAGCACTGAAAGGGAAATAAACCAAAACAGCTAACATCAACATTCATTTCACAGATTTTCTAGGTCACTGGTAGTCGTGCTATAAAGATTCGGACATGTGTGCCCCTCACTGTTCTTATGACACAAGTTTTATTGGTGGAATTGAATCAAGAGAGATTAGAAGACACTGGTCTAGGTGATTAGGTCCCTTCTCCAGATCTTAAAAGAAAATTTCCCTGCTTTATCTCTCATTTTATCTTATCCTAGAGCTCACAGACCCAAGTTATGTGAACAGGAAGAAGTCAAATCCATTGAACAATGTTAAGGATATATATNTGCCCTCCAAATGAGAGGCAGCTGGGCATAATACCAGACAGGCATATATATATCAAAGAATGCCTTACATATTCTAGATATTCAACAATTGACTTACTATTTCTGATTGAGTTTTGTACATCTTTTCTCTTTTTCAGTGCCTGGAAAATTTTCCATCTGGAGTTTTCCCCATTATTTTAATTTATGTTTACTTTCCAAGCCCCTCAAGAAAAGCAGGAGATAAGATCTATGTGATGTGCAATACTCTGTACCAATATTCTCCATGTTTGGCCCACATTATGATCACCTAGAGGGTTTCTTAAAACCTATTTGTTGATTCAGTACATCTTGGGGAAGGGCTTATAATTTTTCCCTTTGACCAAGTTTCCATGAGATGCTGTTGATGCCCAGCTGGGGGCCACTCATTGAGAAACACTGCTCTGCGTGGACTTTTATGATGACTAATGCAATGCCCATTGGAAGAGGATCTAAGTCAGCTGCCTCTAACTTTCCACAAAAGCCCTGGGGCTTGATTCTAGGGGAGGTAATCAGAAAGTTCACAAAGAATAGGGCATGAGACACCCATGATAACATTCCCAGACAAACTAGGGTTTGCAAAGACTGCGCCCAGAATTAAGGGTAATATATCCAGGATAGAAAGAGTCATAAAATAAAGCCTCACACATGTGTACCAAGAACGCCCATGACTAGTGCAGAAATGAAAATTCAAACCCCATGTCTTCTTTTTTGAAGTAAGCAGCAAGATGAGTTATCTTCTTATTCCCCTAAGAAAATGTCTTCATGAAGCTGTTGTTTGTTCTCCTCTTTCCACAGACCTTACCAACACTTTTATTCTCACTTGTCAAAACAAACACAGATTTGCTGAAATTAATGTAGGGCATAATTGTGCTTTTGGTCAGGCAAGACATTTCCTTTCAGAAATTTCTTCTTTTCTTTGCTTCTTGGAAAATTTTTGGCTTTATAAAAAAGGCATTGCATTTCTCTTATGTTTTCCCCTTTATCTCTGCAAGTTCACCTAACTATTACCAAAACCTGTAGATTTTTTTCCCTGAAATCAGAGGATGGCCAAAAGATGGCCAGAATACCACAGATGGGGTTAATATGCATTCTGTGTTGTGATTCAGAGGTCGAGGAAATAAAATTCAACACGTGGGCAGGAAATTAGAACATGGAAACAAACAGCAGCTTGAAAGTTGGTTTACAGCTGCCAAAACGATGGCCACAGGGTAATGACTCAGTCAGCCAAAATCTTAGTCTGCAAACATGAAGACCTGAGCTCAGATTCCCGGAGTCCATGTAAAGAAGTTCAGATATGCAGAACCTGGGTGAAAAGAGAGGTGTTTTGGTACACACCCGTCATGCTACTGCTGGCCAGATGAAGACGAGAGAATCTTCGAGGCTAACAGGATAATCAGTCTAGCCAAATTAGTAAGCAAGAGGTCAGTAAGAGACTCTATCTCAAAAAATGAGGTGGAGAGTGACTGAAGAAAAGTCTTGATGTCAACATCTGCCCTGCATACACACACACACACACACACACACACACACACACACACACACAAAGTAGCAAGAAATAATAGGTCCATTGAAGTTCTTCAAAGTAGACCACATGAACAGAACATCCACATCTGGGAGATCCAAACAAACAAAAATGGGTTGAGCTTATGTGTATTTGCTGTTGTCCTCGAATATCCCCAAACATCTGTATCCCACAGCTACTTTGACAGCATAATCAATAGTGTAAGACAGCATAAATACGCTGGCCCTAAGAATAAGCAAAACATAATTAAAGCACACTTTCATTTGTCTCTGTTTCAACGAAGCACATGCTGGAGTTTAGTCCAATTCAGCCTTCAAATGTAATCTTATTATATGCACAGGACCCAGAAGCTTGCAGTTATTCATAACCGTTAGTTAGACCCACACTGCCCACTACAGTAGCCGCTGGTTCCATGTGGCATTTAAGCATCTGAAATGTGGCCAATCTGAATTGCGATGGGCAAAGAGCATAAAACATATACTGACTTTTCAGAATATAATAGAATAAAAAAAGCATGAAATATTTCACTAATAAAAAAGTCAATGGTATGTTAAGGAAGCATTTTGAATACATTCAGTTAAATAAAATGAATTATCAAATATGAGCCTGCTTCTTTTCACTTAATGTATCTAAATAGGAAATTTACAATTACACGTGCTGCTGGCATTATACACATAATTTATACATTTATTAAAATTAATTTATACTGTATACCCTTTATATTCTTAGAGTGCACATTGTTGGTGGGATTTTAGTACAGACAGTTCTGTATCCATTACCATGTTGTATTTTCAGACTATTTTATCAAACTATAAACATAACCCTTTACCCATCACCTGCCGCTCCCCATGATATTCTTCCAGCAGTTTCCTTGAAACCACTAACCTATTTTGTGACTCTTTGGATTTGCCAATTCTGGGTATTTCTGACAAAGAAAATCCTATACCCTGTGCCAGCATTTCATTCTCTGTATGGCTGAAGAGTATTCAGTTATATGGGTCTACTCTATTGTATTTATCCCTTCATCAGTTGATGGATATACATGCTGAATGCTGCCATCTGTATTTAATATGAGTTTTTGTGTGTGACACTGATAAATGACCCGCCAAACTATTCCCTAAGATTGATCTACCATTTAACATTTCCCTCACTGGAGAGTCAAGTTTGCTACATTTTTATAGACACTTAATTCTGGATTATTTCATACTATGAAGAAGTGGTTTTTGCTGCACTGTTTATTCCAGACAATTCTGAATTAGAGAGTCTTTATAAAGGCGCTTACAGAAACCTAGATTTGTCAAATGCACAGGGAAAATCTGGCTGTATGATTTCTCTCCTTGCTATTGAGTTCTCTCAGTTCATTTCCTCTCCCAACAAAGACCCACTTGTCTCCACAGCGGTGCTCATAGTCATGCTGTGCCCAGTGAGCAGAGGTCCCTTAACAGGACAGGGCACATCACTTGTCAGACATAGCAAGTGATAATATCTGTGTGGGAGACTGGGAAAAAAAATGGACGAGACTGTTCACAGTGTGAAACAAATGGCCTTATGACTCAAGCCACCCTGAAGTTTAAAGAGATGAAAATCTAAGCATACACATAACTATATATTTTACTATTACCATTTATCATCTAAACTGGGACAATGGTTCTACTGAAAGGAGGTGCTATTAATGATCTCACTGAGATGACAGACATAAACCAATTCGGCGCCAGCAAACTGTGACATATAGTTAGTTACCTTGCCTATATCCTTTTGTGATACTCTGGTTAGGATGCTCTACTCTAGAAAACCATGAATTTCTGAACCAAGCTCATTATGCTATTCTTGAAATATCCCAACTGCCCAAACTCTTGGGGCTAAGGGGACAACGAAGCTCTACGATCCCAAACTATTTCAATGAGAAATGTTTCCTGTGGGTCAGCAAGAAAATCTGTGGCACAGTAGCCACCATAATAAGTGGAACGTGTGATGTGTGTGTGTGTGTGTGTGTGTGTGATGCGTGTGTGTGTGTGTTGGAGTAGGTGGGTATCTGCACATATGTCTACACACATGAAGGTCAATGGACAATTTTGGGTGTCCTTCATCATGTGCTGACCATATGGTATTTATGAAGCGGGTTCTCTCTGTTACCTGAAATTCATCAAGTAACCCAGACTGAATTTCTGGCAAGTCCCGAGAATTCACTGGTCTCTGTCTCTCCGGCCTTATGATGACAAGCACACACCACCTTGACAGGCTTTTAAAGAAGTTCTGAAGATCAAATGCACATCCTCATGTTTGCCAGGCAAATACTTTACTGGCTGAGCTCTCTCCCCATTCTCCAGAAAGTGGAATTTCTTGGAAATTGTAGTACAATTAAAAGCAGACAACTTTTCACCTTTAATTGTGACAACCTTAGTACCTGGTAGCTGTGAGAAATAGTTCTCCGCTGGGGTGAGTAACCTTCAATAATTTGTCCCGCAAAAGCTCGTTTCTCCCTAATGCTCAGTCCCTAAAAATAAATACTGCCATGCATCTTGCCAAACACTCTTCCTCTTCATCCACCTTCTCAGTTTGCTCCCTTTCCCTTCTAAATAATGCACAAGGCAATGGCAGAATGCCCTGCCTCATCCGCCTATCATTTTGCATACTCGGAGTCTCATGCACAAATGAAAGGGAATGCGTATGATAAGCAACAATCCTTTTGTCAAGGAGGTGTTATTTGAAGGAGAGGGAAGGAATAAATGATTTCAATAAAAGTGTTCCTTTCCAGTTGTGTATTTAATGATTTTTATTTTAATAGTTAGAGTTTTATAGGCCAATTCGCATACACAACCTCCTAGGGAGACTTTCTCTATTCTACAGATTTTTTTTTTATAATGTGCAATTTGGGCATCAGTCGAAGGCCATTCAATGCCTCACCATTATTTTTAGACAAAGCCATGTAGCATTTCATGGCATTTCAAATTATGCCCTGCAGTTTCCCCACAACATGCCCTTCAGGGCTAGAAGCTGCATGTTTATAGTTGTTTCCAGCTGGGCTTTCAGCAGCGTGGGAAAGAGAAGTTGCCCTTCATTTTCCCTGGACTCAAGCAAAGCTCACGGATGTTATAGAGGCATGCAATAATAGCCTACAGAAGGAACAATGTTCAGCCTCTGCCATGCTGGCATCTGGTAAAGAACTAGTGGCAAAATTATGACGTTTATCATTCACAGTAGTAGAGTCCACTACCCCTTTGGCTTTGTCACTAAGAATCCTGTCTCCCAGAGCCCTCCCCCTAAGTGACTTCAATCATACATGGTACTCTATAGGTTTTAGAACAGTGTAGCAAAAACAGTTAGCACTCGGCTTTCCTCAGATCCCTTCCTTCCTATTTCTGCCTCTGTCACTTATCCACCATCTGACTTGGCAATCATAAAATAGAATGTACAGATCTTCTTTGAGGCTACTGTCTCAGGGTCTTTGCTTCTGCCTTTGTGGGTTACTAGAGAACACAAGAACTATGCTTTAAGAAATAACTAAGAGGTAGAATTATCTAGTATTCTGGTGACTGGCAAAATATTCGACAGAAGGCTGAGTGGTGGCAGTACACATCTTTAATCCTAGCGTTTAGGAGGCAGAGGTGTGAGGCAGAGGCAGGTGCATCTCTGAGTTTGAGGCCAGCTTGGTCTATAAAGCAAGTTCCAGGTCAACCAGGGCTACACAGATAAATCCTGTCTTGGAAAATAAACAGAAATAATCTTGGCAAGGAAGTATTTTTTTCCCCTCCTGATTACAGAAGTTTGAAAGCAGAGGCGCATTCGGTGAGGGAGAGAAGGTATATAGGGGAGGACAAGGACTCTCACCATGGTCAGGAAGCACAAAAAGGATTAGGAACTGGGAACAGCCTTCCAAGATATGTCCCCAGTGAATTACCATTTCTAAGTAGGCTGCTCAAAGTTTTCATCACCTTCCAAAATGCCGACCCACTGAGAGAGAATGGTTTCTCACATGAGCTTGTGAGAGAGGGATGTTTCGTATTCAGATCATAAAGTCGAAGAAACAGCAAAGCCTAGCTTCACCTGTCCTGGTTGAGATACATGTTTGTTGTAGTCTGTAATTTAAAGATTAACTAGACATGTGGTATTTGCACTTTTTAATCTTGCAACCTTATCTCTGAGATCCCTTCAGTCATATTTCAGACCCTTATTTCTGTTTTGCTGAGTTAAGAAGAAATGTGGTGACTTTTCAAAGGTTACACAGAAGGTAGCAGCTTTATAATTTACATTTAGGATCTTTAGTAACTGGTTTTGGTTGCTTTTCTCATTTGTTTTGTCTAATAATTCAGTAGTTCTGAACTTGGCTTGGGAAAAGCTTAGTTGGCAAATTGAAGTTTCCATACTCAATGACCACTTTGCATATCAAGATAACTCAAAGCACAGAATGTGACAAGATACCCTAATAAGAAATAGTGAGCTGTTCCCAGCAGAAGTAACTTATCTACTGACATGTAGTATTACCGCCCCTTATCTGGGAAAAGAAGCCCATTTCCTTTGTCTTTGGATAAGCCTGGCTACCGTTTCAAGGGTAAAACAGAAAATGGAATTAGCTAGACATAATAGGATGTCCATTCTAGTTGAGCCTGCCACCATGAGTTCCTGACTGCTCCCATGGGAAATGCTACCAACTGACAGTCACCAGTGCTCACCTTGAGCTTCAGCACACGCGGTTCAAATGCCAGGATGAACTAGGTACATTGTTTTGAGCATTGATATATGTAACTGTAGTTGGTCTGAGCTTCGATCCACTTGTGAGCTAATAAGTCAGTCTGCCACATTTTCACGTTGGCCTACAGAAGACATGAGACACCCAGGCCAGAGAAAAAAGCATTTTCCATTTGTGGAAAAAGTGTAGTCATAATGTTAACACCTGTACCAGTTTCAGAGTTCTGATTCTCGCTGAAGTACACAAAAGCATCAGGTGGATACCTGTATCCCATGAATGACAAGAATCCTACATATTGGAAAGCTGAATCTTTCTTAATGGACCTCAAACGTGCCTGAACTTAGTCCAGGGAGGGACTTTGATTTTATCATAAAAACCAATCCTCACTTTTGCTCTATTTTATGACTATCCATGTTTACCTATTTATTACACAATAGCCATGCAAAAGTGAGTTTATAAGGATGGCTGTTGAGGCTTCTGTTTGCAAGACATACAGAAAGCAGAGAGACATCCAGAGAATGCTCTCCTAACACCGCCTACATCCACAACAGATTTTACCTCATATACTTCATCTTCACCTCCGTTTAGAACATTCCTTATGCTAATCCTCTCACTTTGTTGCCTCCTCCATGATAACTGTATGAGACCTATGGCAGCCATGGAAGGAGGAAGTGCCTTCCTTGGGTGTGGTATCAGAACCCTGAATTTTGTAATCTCTTCATTACGCAAGTATGCGCTGAACACCTGCCACCTGCAAGACTCCACGTAATGTGCTGGATTAAAATTAGGCTGCCAGGATTAATCCCCTTTCTCTTCGTTGAGAACCATCTTGAATCCTTCTGAGGCTTCCTTTTCTCTAAAATAAGAACAAAGCTTTCTCTATACCATTAGTAGGAATGATTAAAGCCATTTTTGAAATTATCAAGCGATATACTCATCCAGCTTTCTTCCAACACAATCTTTTCAATATGAGCCTGGCATAGTACCCTATGCAAATCGACTGTTCCCCAAATTTCATTATCGGACCAGCATGTTTAATGAAACAGCCAGGAATGGGGGAGGAGGAAGGGTAAAACAATTTTCTCTCCGATCTTAAATTGCAAAATGGATGTCAGAAAAATTAAGGTTGCTTCATTAATATTCTGTTCTTGGATGTCTCATTTCACAAAGCCTTTGTGTGCTGTGTCTGCTTAAACAGACTTTTCTACCTTGACTGAAAGAGCCAGAATGGTTTCTACCGTAAGGTCGTCTGAAAAGCTTTTGTGGACTGGCTTGTTGATGCACTTAGCTGTTAAATAATGCACCTGGATACAATCCAAATAGCTCTTAATTCTCTTTAGGGCTAGAAAAATCACAAAATAATAAATCTCTAAAGGCCCAAGGCAAGGTTGATTTATCTATTTCTCTCCTTTATTTTCGAGGTTTAGGTTAAGGTTAAAAAGAAGTGGTATCAATAAATCTTGTTGTATAACGTTAAAAGGGACTCACAGAACTTCCAATTAGCCATGGGACTTTGAATGCCTAACAGGACTTGCTTCTTCAGAAATCCCTGGCATGATTCCTTCTTCTTCTCCTAACCTCATAGGAAAGATGTACTTGTGTTTCAGACACTTCTTTGTAAAAGGCAGAAAACCGCAGACAATGGAAAGCAAAGGAGGTAAAGACAGACCAGCTAGGAGGCACAGCTGGAGGGGTAGTAGCATCAGCGTTCTCATCAAAGGAGTAAATGCCCAGAAAAGAATGGACCTTCAAATGATATTTACAAGCCAAGAAAGTTCTGGGGGGAAATCACACAGAACACCAAAATCAATACTTAAGACTAAGAATCATATGCACCGAATTGTAGAAAGTTCTGGGATGAAGCAACATAACTCAGGAGGAAGAGTGCCTTTAGGACTCATCCCAACTTAACTGAATCAACAAAATAGAAGCAAAGAAATGGGTTAAAAAAAAGGCTCAGAACAGAAACGTTGTTAAATTTATGTAAGTACTACATGGAAGAAATCTTGTGGGTGGGATACTTGTTGGGATCTTGGTTTGGTCTGAATTGAGAAGTTGAGGATCATGCTTAAGAGAACAAGGAGTGACTAATTTTATATTTTCCTTGAAAAAAAAATAACAGTGTTCACATGGTTGTAATACAAGTACTCAGGAAGCTGAGGCAGGAGAATTGCAGTGTCAAGCTTAGCCTTAGTGTCTCAGTTACACAGTGAGTTTCAGGCTCACTATCACTATCTCTCTCTGTCTGTCTCTGTCTGTCTCTGTCTGTCTCTGTCTCTGTCTCTGTCTCTCTGTCTCTGTCTCTCTCTGACTCTGTCTCTCTCTGTCTCTCTGTCTCTCTCTCTCTCTCTCTCTCTTTCTCTCTCTCTCTCTCTCTCTCTCTCTCTCTCTCTCTCTCTCTGCCATAGGGAAACACCAGGGTTCATTATCATACCTCTTTAGCTCTCATTAAACAAGTTTCTTTGTGTGGCTTCTATGGAGAGGATGCATGTCCTCATAGAAGTTTACTAACTGAACGATCTGCCCAGCCTTGGATCATCCTTCCTGAGCCATCTGATTGCTCTTGTTCATTGTATCTCCAGCTTTGATTTTCCCCCTGACATTCTTTTCACTTCTTTCTGCATTGCATAGCCTGTCCACGTACTTTGGTCCATTAACTCAGAAGACAGAACTGTGGATTTTGGTCAACCTCTCTGAAGAGTAATCTCTTCCTAGCAGCAAGAGATCTATTCAATCTCCACATTTTTCAAATCATTGGAAGTCATTTGTAACCTGGGAAACTGCTGTGTTGTGTGGAAGAGGAGATGAAAATCTCTAGGTCGCATTTATAGATTAATGTTATCCATCCTCTTTCCCTGTCAGTAGAACAGACTTCTTGTTCTGCACTGTTTAGTTCTGTCTGGGACTTTGTTCACAAGAAAACAAGCTCCAAGAGAACAAACGCTGTGTTCTTGAAAGTTTAGATAGCCTTTCAATACATGTTCAATACGAACAACACAGTTCAAAAGGTACTCTTTAAAACATCAATGTAGGGCACACTAATATATTCATAACTCTTAACACACTCCTTCCAGAAACATTGCTACAGTCATTGCTGTGGCTACTTGCCATCCTCTATACCACAACAATGGCCTTCCTTTGCTTTACTTAAAAATGTAGTTAGGAATTAACTAAAGCCGGAATTTGAAAAAAGACTGAAAATGAGATTTTTAAATCCCTACTTACTCACAAAGTGTTCATCAACGAGCCAATGTGAGGTGGGATTAAATGATTTAAAAGATTATTTTCAGGTTTCATTTCCAAAAATCTCCATATTCTTTATTAAAATTTACTTTATGAGGTAAGTAGCTATTTGCTTAATATTTGGCCAAAATTTATAAATGTTTCACTGTGCAAGGATCATGGAGCTATTTCATAAAGGAGAAAGCAAAGCCTTCTTAATTCAAGAGAACATATTTGTTAGAACAGATTCAAATATTTGTGTCTCCCTTTATTTATAATAAGCAATATTTCTTTGTATTTCCATTTCACCTCACCCTTCCTCCTCCTCGCCCACTGTTTTTACAACTTACTGCCTAAACGCAGTGTTTCTTAAATAAGCATCTTCTTGGTTGCCATGTTTTGGAAAACTGGTTGGTAACTTTTATTGAGTAGAAACTGAGGCTGTTGCTGAATATTCCACAGTGTATAGGACATCCATGTGTATCCTGTCTACCATCAAGATTGAGTTATTCTGTCTACAGACCAATTGGACCAAGGTTACCGAACCATATAGGCACCTAATAACATGGAAAAATACCATCTGATCACTTAAATACCCTTAAAAAAGACATCCCTCACTTTACAACAAATGGAGACCGTTACAGAAAAACACAGCTGGAAACAATGGAGAGACAAAAAGATGGTGATTACCCAAGACCAAATAAAGGTTCCTGCGGCTAACCTCAACTGGCCATCCCCTGTGTTTGGATTGGTGGCTTCCCTGATTGCCATCAGAGAGCCTTCAGTGACTGATGGAGGCAAATTTAGAGAGCCATGGCCAAACATTGGGCCAAGTTTGGGGAGGCCTGCTGAGGAGAGGGAGGAGGGATTATAGGAGTCAGGGGGTAATGGACATCACAGGAAAACCGACAGAAATGGCTAGCCTGGATCATGGGAATTCAGAGTTTGAACTAATAACTAGGAAAAGCCTTCATGAAACCGAACTAAGCCCTCTGTATATATGTGACAGTTGCATAACTTGGTTAATTTGTGGTCCTCCTGGCAATGAGAGCAGGTGTCGTCCCTGGTGCCTAGGCTGGCTCATAGGGACCTACTCCTCATGCTAGGTTGCCTAGCTCAGCTCGAATGCAGGGGGAGGGAAGTACTTGGTCTTACAGCAGCTGGATATGCCATGCTTTGGGGATGCCCAGGGGAGGCCTGCCCCTTTCTGAGAGAATATAGAAGAGAAATAGATTGGCGGGGTGGAGGAGGGGGAAGAGGATGGGAAGAGAGGAGGGAGGGAAGGCTTTGGTCAGGATGTAAACTAAATAAAATTTTAAAAAAGTACTTGCATCTATGACTCAGGGGACATTGCAGAAAAGGGCGTGGAAAGACTGGGAAAGCCAGGTTACCAGAAGTCTGCTGGGAAACAGTCTCTCCTAGAAGATCTGCATAAGGCAATGCCAATGGACATGGTAATGTGGGAGGAAGAAAACTTCAAGGATTCCCACCCCTAGACAAAGGATTGAGGCAACTAATGATCTCTGGGAGAAAAAATTAACCTCTTTAAGGATGAGACCCTTATTGCTTCTCCAATGCAGAGTGGTCAGCCCTGAACCCATACACACACAAGTAAAAAAAAAAAAAATAGATTCAGCAGATTGCACTTGCATACTAGTTCTTACATATATGTACAAATACATGCATATATAACAATGATAATCAAAGAAAATTAGGTGGGGGTTGGAGGGAGGGAAACACAGAGGCTTGAGTAAGGAAAGGGAGATAAGCAATGGAATCTTATTCCAATTAAAATATATTTTAATAATTAAATAAGTATTTTAAAAAATGTTTTCAAGGAAAGAAATGGAGAGTCGGGGGCCCCACTGGAAAACACAATGAGATAGTGATAAGAATTTATTGATTTCATTAAATCTCAGGAAGTTTTAAACAAAGCTAAATGTATATGTTGGAGAAGAGATTAAACACGGCTTCTTTTTGGCGTATGTGAATTGCTATCATCAGCACTCTCGTACTCTGTGGTCATTATTAAGTGCAATAAAGGATATTTGAACACAAGCCTGGTACCACTGGGGCACTCAATCTGATAAGCGGGAAAGCTTTTAAATGATTAATGAGGATGTAGTATATACAGCATGGACGTGCTGTAAAAAGGAGTGATTCAGATCCTGAGAAAGAAAGACAGAGGTTAGGAGATTTTAGCACACTCTTTGGGATCCTATGCAATTAAAAACTTATGAACTGTTTATTTCTGTAATTTTCCATGTAATATTTTCTGGACTGCGGTAAACGAATACTCAGGACATAAAAATGCAGTTACAGGGGAGCTATTGTGCTTAACTGTCGGTAAGGAACTATGAGGAATAGAGTGGCGGCTCAAGAAGTAAAGAGAATTTTCTGCAGAGCAATTTGCCAATATGTCTCAAGAACATAGAAAACATCTAAGCCTTTTCCTCTGAAGCATCATTTCAAAGAAGGTATAATAAAAAGTAAAGTCATAGAAAACCCTCCCAATATTAATATTTTTAATAGTAAACTATTGAAAACAGTCAATAAGTTCAAAAATGTTATAGGGATGCTATACTACTATTAATTTCAAACAATATGTTCTAGTTCAGAAAAATACATTTTAAAAATAAGAAAATATGGAAAAGTACATAATAAAATATATTCCTGATTTTGTTTACAGTCTCTCGCTGAGACCCACAAAAATGAGCACATGCATACACAAAAGAGCAAAACTTAAAACACAGAGCGCCTGCTGTTTCACGTTTTCAAACAATTTTGAGATAGGGTCTCATGTATCCCATACTATCCTCAAACATGCTATAATGTAGCAAATACACAGATTGGGTCTTTCTTGGTTAGCCATAGACTGACAATCCTAGACCAATGGGGACAGATAAAACCCAAGACAAATTAAAAGGAGAAACAACAGGTAGCCAATAGAAATTACAGGAAAATGAAATAAAGTTAACTATTATTGCTAAGAAGATTTAATGAAAACCTACAGAGCAAGAACAGAATGTTATAAAATGGAACAACCATAAGAAAAAAATTATAGAAAACATTTTCTTAAAAAAGGAAAGTTCCTATAATTTCGTTTTAATAAAACAACATTCAAAGAGAGATAAAGAAAGCAAAGCAGATAAATAATCTGTACGTTTCAATTGTCATTGAAGAAAAGTATCAGAATAAAAGAGCAAAATAAATACAGGTAATAGAATTATCAACAGTTCTAGGGGTCATGTTCAGGCACTTTTAGAATAGAGTCATTCATATATACTCTGAAAAGTGACTGATGTTTCAGGAAAAATGTCTAGAAACATCAATCACATTTTGGGATACACATGCTCAATAGAAAATGATAAAGAGAAAGAAAAAAACACTTATAAAACATCTCATCTAATGAGCATCAGAATACTCATCAATAATGAGGATATGTTAGAATTCTACAATCAAACAAAAGACCCATTCAATCTGTGGTTCTATACCAAACAGGAGGACAAAAATAGATTTACAAAAGAATGAGAGAGTTAACTTCCCATTCAGCTTTTCCTTTAAAGATACTTAAGAGTCTACTCAAGTAAAACAAGAGTGTAAAAAGCAAAAACAAAGAGAGAAAACAGAGTGGCTAAGAAGAAACACCAATGAATGGAGGGTAGTCCAGGATAGCCATGCCTCAGGCCTGAAACTTGGTCAGATGGAATGAGAACAAAAGAGAACTACCATAAGACGATACCTTGTATAGACAGGCAAACCAATACATTATCAAGGCAAGTATCAAGGGATATGCTATTAGTATATAAAACATTGAAGAAGTGATTAAACAAATTATTTAAAATTTGAAATATGTCTCTAACTCTATTGTATTCACAAAAGTTCAGGAATAATGGCATGATATAAGGAGGGAGGTAACTCGTTCGTTCCTGGCCACTCAAACCTGAAATAATCACTCAGAAACTATATTAATGTGGTGATGGAAGAATTCACTTTCCTTATAATCTCAAGCCATGGAGTATGAAAGAAGAAATTATTTAAAAGAGGGAAGAGGAAGGGAGAGGAGGAGAGTGGGAAAGGGAGAGAGAGAGAGAGAGAGAGAGAGAGAGAGAGAGAATAAGAACACGCAAGATTCCCCAGAAGTTCATATCATAGACAGCTAGCCTAGCATATACAATGGGAAACAATAACAACGCCAACAAAACCCTAGAGACCCTATTTCAAACAAGGTAGTAGGTGAGGACTGGTACCCAGGGTTGGTCTCTGACTTCCATGCATGCTCTGTTGCTCTGTGGCATGTGCCCGTACTCACATATACAAACAAGCAATCTCTCTCTCTCTCTCTCTCTGTCTCTCTCTCTCTCTCTGTCTGTCTCTCTCTGTCTCTCTCACTCTCTCTCTAAATACTACTCTGAACTCTGGGTATAACTAATGTTTTAGTCTGGAAAACTAATAGCAGGAGCACGTCAGAGAATGTTTATCATCTTAAAATAAGAGACTTCAGTTAAAAATAAAGGTACATCTGTGAGGGAAATATTAGAAAATATTTAGCAAATTTAGAGATGAACCAGAGATGCTGAGTGTATGTTCATTGGCCATAAAATAAATATACAAAACTCAAAGAGGTAATTCATTAGTCACAAAGAGGACTGAGCAACTTGCCCAACTATATCTTGTCATTTAGAATCATGCATTTCCTGCTCTTGAAGTTGGTCTTGGCACCAGAGCAACAGATAAAAGTAGACATGAAACAAACACGAAGAACGCTATTATCATTTAGACAGTTATCATCTAAAAGAAATGTCATTCATCTGTTTGTTGAGTATGTATTAACTGACTACCTACAAGCAAGGAATTCTACTCCTGTCAGAGGCCGACAGACAAATGAGGTGGTGTCTTTCCCTCAAGCCTTTTCCATTTGCTCTTGCAAGATGGCAGTGTAAACAGATGAACAACGTTATTACAGAGAGAGCAGAATTAAATGCCAAGAGCTAACTATAATTGGGATGGGAAACTTGGAAGAGGAATATCTTTTCCTCAGAGTCTCAGTGTGCAAGGGGGAGAAGCACAGAGCGATTAGGAACATCTCAATCATTCCGTACATTTGAGAATACTGTTTTTCACAGACTCTATTTATTGACAAAGGGAAGTATTTCGAATGGGATGAGAAAGGTTCCCCAATGGCTCAGGTGGTGAAGATTTGCTTCCAGGTGCAGCAGATGTGCTGCTGGAAGGGGGGACATATCAATGAGGGCTCCAATTCAGTTGGTAGCTAATGCCAATGGGTTCTTTCCCATGATCACCTTTGGCTACTTAGGAGAGTTCTAGCTGGAGGAAGTAGGTCCCCAAGCATGTGACCTAGAAGTCAATATGTTGTTCCAGGCTCCCTCATCCTTCTCTCTCTGCCTGCTGGCTGCTGTGACGGGAGGCTCCACCCCATGGTGCTGCCTCAACGTGAGCCCACAAACCATGTAGCAAGTGGCTAATGACTGAAACTCAGAAGCTGTGAGTTAAAAGGCAATCCAAATCTTTCTGCCTTTAAAGTTGTTTCTCTCAGGTATTTTGTTACAGTTATGAAGCTATGACCATCAAAAACAGTTGCACATCTTTATGGAGTAGACTATATAATTCCATGTATGTATAGAATGAATACTTATTAAATCTGACTAATATGCATTTCTGTATTATTACATTTTCATAATTTCCTTGTCCTGGGAATATTTGAACTTTTCTAGCCATACTTTTCTAGCCATAGTTTTTTTAATAACTGTCAAATGTTTTCTCTCATTTGCAGTTCCTAAATTTCATGTAGTCAGTAAAAATGTGTGTGTAGATATTCAATGCAAGTACCAGTAAAATTATCTATGAGAACAAAATGAGACTAACAAGAGTAGGAATGGGTATCAAGTCAGGGAAAGGAGGGATATGTTCAACATACATTTAATTGTGTTTAAATTTTAAATGAAAACAAAGAGGGACTTCATATGCTTAACTTAAAGAAATGATGGCTTGGCTGGGGACAGAACCTGTATTTTCTGTCTTTGAAGAAGCTTATGTATTGTTGAGTTAGTCTCACTTCTAACTCAGTGTAAGGGGAATTCTTTGTAATTTATGTAGCTCTTATAACAAGAGATGCTCAGACACATTTTTAGACCATTAAAATAACGATGGGGACCTTCATGTTTTCTTGAATTAACAAAGGACATAATGTCCTACCCAATGGAAAAAACTGCATCTTACGAGGAGATACCATTGAGGGCTATGAGTTAAATTTGAAGTCGGGCCTTGCATTTACCTGACTGCTTGGAGTTGGGACTGGCAGCATCCATACGGGCTGGCCCCTTGGGTGGATGAAGAAGGCTAGTCCCTACCCAAGGTGGAATCAGAAGCTGAGTTCAATAGTGTTCTCATGTAATAGCTATGCACAGGGGGCATTGAGAAGCTAGGGCATCCACGTTTATCATCCAAAGCTATATTTCAGGGAAGTTTTTGTGGTAACCAAGGAAAACGGCTTTGAAATTTTCCTTTTTTTAATACAGGGGAAACATCTTTTAAAGTAAAATTCTGATATTCCAGGGATGTTATATAACCAAACGAAAGCCAAACAGAAGGCGACTGATGGTTAAGTGAAGCTTTCACTGTGGATGTTTGGTCTAAGGAAGGCTTGGTCTGGTTCATGGTTCGCAGGATGTAGTGGGCAGCTACCTGAAAAGAAATGGCAAGGACCATGTTGCGCACTGAGAGCGGAAACTCTGTGATCACTTCCCACGACCACGGTGAATACTGTCTAGCTTTGCTTTCCAGTGACATGTTTCCGTTTCTTCATGAATATAGTGCTGGGCTAGGATGCTGATATTCACAAATAATTAACAAGTAACTGAAACCTAAAGATGGCCCTCTAAACCCAAAGGGAACTATACAGTTTATTTAAAAAGCATCTCTCTTCTCTATGCCTCCTCCTCTTTATTGCCTCCTCCTCATATTTTTTGCCTTTAATTTGACCAGTAGTTTGTGACTTGAGACTACTGGGTACCTCAAGCCTTGCTGGGCCTTGTCACCAGTCACCAGATGTTAATATCCTTAGTTGACATTTCTCTTCTACTAAAATGAAGAGTCGAAGTTCAACACAGAGGGTAAAGAGTCAGCTGAAGTAGTAAGCAACCTCTTCTATTGTGCATTGTGTAATTAAGAGACAATAAGATAAACCTTTTCAAAATACAATAAATTCAAAAGCCAATCTCAGTATTACAGAGAAAGACATTCCAGTTAGAACTGGTTAGTTTGTCCTTGTTTTTGACCTTAGTTGATGGCAATAACACAGTAGCAGGAAATATCTCAGAAACGTGAAAGTTTAGAAGCTTAAACTTCATAATCCGTGACACGGCAGCCAAAAACATAATTAAGGAAAAATACTCATTTAACTTTCTTTTCCATCTGAAACCTAATCTCAAACTTTCCCCCAAAACTCTGAGGAGAAGCTACAATTTGAGGTCAAACTTTGAACAATAGTAGATTATGGCTAAGCAGACGCCATGACCTTATTCACGTGCCCAGAGATTTTAGAAGGCAGAATTGTTGAAAGGCATTTTGCTCTCCCAGAGCTGCTAAATAATCCTTTCCCACCAGGACAGCAGGAACACTAGGTTATTGCTGTGGTTTTTGGATCCTACTGAGTTTCCACAAGCAGGATTTTAAATACCCAGCTGTCAAGGAAACCCTTGTCCTCAGAAGCCTGCCTCAGTGTGAACAAATATGACAATATCCATCACCCTTCCCTGCAGTAAGCAAGAACACCGAAAAAGGAGAACACAGAAGCAAGCACGCGTGCGTGCGTGCAAACACACACACACACACACATACACACACACACAGAACTATATCTTTCCTGGTGTTTGAATTTATTCCATCTCTTTTTAACAAGGCCCAAGCAGGAAGCAAGAAACAAACCAAAACAAGTATCATAGTAACAACTGAAGCACCTTGGAAATGAACCACCCTTGTTAACAGTGGATCTAGCTGGAAAGCCTGTGCGCTTGCTACCTTGACCCTGAAGTGGCATAGTGATTGTCCACTTTCATCAACTTGCTTTTCAATGTTTCTCCCACAGTAATTTGTTTCCCTTTCGACAAAGATGCAAGAAGATTTTCAAGCTCATGTTGCAATCTCAAGGCACTGGTCATAGTCTTTTTTTCCTCCCTCCCTCCTTCCTTCTCTCCTTCCCTTCCTCCTTCCCTTCTCTCCCCCCCTCTCTCTCTTATTGAGACTGGGTCCTATGCCCCCAAAGCTGTCAGCTGCCATTGAACCTTTTATGTAAAGATGTCCTCTAACTTTTGAGGTTCTGGCTTCTGCCTCCTGCGTTCAGGGATGACAGGCATGCACCACCAAGCCCTGTTTATATTGTGCTGGGGATTTAACCCAGGGCTGCATGCTACACAAGCCTTCTAGCCCCTGCGCTGCACTGGAGTCCTTTCCCTCACACTTCAAAATTTTGCAACACAGTTGTGAAGGTCATATTTACATGAGCATGGGGGTGTAGGCCTGCAAGCTTAATATTCAAGAGGCTAATGTAAGAGTATTCTCCTGAGTTTGAAGCCAACCTGGGCTATACAGTAAGTGCCAGACTAGTCTGGGATACAGAATGAAAGACTCCATACTCTCACGCAGAGTTCAGTTCACAGTGCCCACACCAGGCCACTCTCGACTGACTGTGACTCCAACTCCAGGGGGATCAGACACCCTCTTCTAGTCTCCAGGAACAATTACACTCACTTGCACATACACAAAATCCCACGTATATGATTAAAAATTAAAATAACCTCTGTTCAAACTTTATATCTCACGTATGCACATATGCAGGCTGTCGCTGGCATCCTATACAACACCTGTTTCCAAAAGATGACAAAAATAAATTGGCTGAACAGAACTGACTCATAGAGAAGATTAAAGGCTTTCAATTCTTCAGGGGAAACACATCACAGGAGATAGAGGAGTGAGTGGTCACTTGCTCTTTTCTTTTCAAATGGAACAAAGCCAGAACCATAGTCACTTATGAAAACCATGACTAAGGAACATAAATGATATGGTTGTACAGGAAACACTTTCCATATGCATTTTGATTTCAGGGACTTAACAGCATGCCACCTAAGGGTTCACAGACATGAGGGAGCAGGGAAGAGTATACTTCAAGATGAACAATAAGCAAAGTGGAACACCTTCAGGTCATCAGGCTTCCTATGTGATGAACTATCCATCCTTCTTTTGGAAAAGATAGTAAAATCAACTGCCAACATTTACCCTTTCAGGAACTCTACATAGGAGTCTTTTCTATACTGTGTAACCAACCAAATCTTTGAGTAGAGCATATATCACTGCATAAATTCTATAGTTTTGTTTGCTCAATGGTGTGATAAAAAAGGACTTTTTAATATTTTTAATTATATTATTATATAATGTAGTATAATTTTATAATATGTTTTAAAAAGCAAGTAAAGATCATTTTGAGAAAGAATTAAGGTAAATAACTTTTAATCCTTTATTCATCTTAGAAGAAATTTTTAAAAAATTAGATTTCCATCTCCCATATACCTTCTTCCTTGTGTTTAAATGGGACTTGTATTATAATTTGGTTAACCGGTTCAAGACT
Organism: Alexandromys fortis; assembly: GCF_014885135.2. Classification (NCBI taxonomy): domain Eukaryota; kingdom Metazoa; phylum Chordata; class Mammalia; order Rodentia; family Cricetidae; genus Alexandromys; species Alexandromys fortis. The sequence continues at coordinate 556,325 of NW_026068071.1, forward strand.
CCCACTGACACCCAAGATATGGGTCTTGTTTCTTATAACTTCCTTGTAGGCAATTAATAAAATTATGCCCAGGTAGTAGACTACAAGCATTATTATTTATGCTACTATATTAAGTATCTGAAATAACATATTGAATACGAACAAAAGTTTACCTTGGTTCACAAATTTCAGAGGTTACAGTCCAGTGATGAAGTGACTGCTTATGGCACAAACAGGATGGAGTGAAGCTGCTGACCTCAAGGTGGTCAGAAAGTAAAAGAGAATGTGAGAAAGAGTACCAGGGTTTCCCATCATGTCTCAAGACTTAAAAAAAAAATCCACGTTTCCTAAAGGCTCCACCACTTTCAAATGATAGCAAGCTGAGGCTTGGGGCACTGGGTTTGTATCATGTGGGTCTTTGAAGACTATTCCAGACCCAAACAATAGCAGCTTTATTTTTGTAAGCATCAAAATTACTGCTTTTCTTTGCTCAATATAATCTTTGATTGCTCGACAAAAGGAAATCAGTAAAATCAGTTCACCTTCAACATAAGAGATAAATTTTAAAATGTGGCTTCCTCATTCAATGACTAGATCTGGAGAGTATGAGGTTGTGTTGCAAAATTAGACGCTGCTGTGAGGAGTTCATAGCAAATAAGAGAGGAGATGACTGTCTTCCTGAAGGTCATAGCAAGCAAGTAATTACATATATGGCCTCCCAAATGTTATCAGAGCGCTTAGACAGGATATTGCAGAAAAACCAGATGTGGGGCAGAAGGTGAGAGATGAAGATGGAATAGAAACAGTTAGTGTGGCTCGGCCAGCACAGCATGTATTTGAAGTGGGCAGAGGTGGGACAGGTTGGTGGCAAAGGAGGAAAGGGCAGGATTTGGGAGGAGTGTAGAAAAAGAAGCATCATTGAAATTCAGTGGATGGTACAGAGTAAAGAGGAACAGGATGTGGCAAGAGTTGAAGCAAGTAAGAGGTGCTAATCGTAGGGTAGAGAGACTTCATGTCTCAGAGCTTTGAAAAAATGCAACGAAATAAGATTTGTACCTTGAGAAAGCTGACTCAGGTGCCATTGTAGAAATCAGATTAGCAAAGGGTCAATTATAATGGTCTGTGGTCTTCCAGGGCAGAGAGAATGTGGTCCATGTGAGACAACAGTGCCAGTCAGAGAAGAGAAGCTCGCTTGGAGGATTTCAAAGATGGACAACACTGGGTTTGGAGGTTAATTGGAAAGTATGGCCAAGGCACAAGCCAAATAAATAACTGGAGAAAGGCTTCTAAGCTTCTCACTTGGTAGTCTAGACAGAGAAAGAGCCAAAGGAACACAGATAAATGGAGGAATGGATGAGGTCCAGATAGGATCTGCTCAGTGCACCATCTATGAACCCAGAGGTGCTGGTAGAGTCATCAAGTGTATGTGTTGCACCAGGTTCCTCAATATTTAGGCACAGAGGAGGAGGGAAAGATCAGTGCTGAACACTCCTGATGGTAACCTAGAGATGGTAACAGGGAACAGAGGAGGAGGAAGAGGAGGAGGAGAGGAAGGGAGAGAGAGGGAGAGAGGAGGGAAGGAGGGAGGGAGAGAGAGAGAGAGAGAGAGAGAGAGAGAGAGAGAGAGAGAGAGAGAGAAAGACTAGTGAGTGTGAAGTGTGGGGCAAGATGAGCATCCTGAGAAATCTAGGGTCACTAACCTTGAAGACTGGATAAAAGAGGAAAGATCAATGAATGAGACAGACAGGGTGTGGATACAGGTGAATGAACAGGTTTGAAGACAGGAGACCAAGACACTTAGGATCCAGTGGCTTCTGCCTTCTCTGCAAAAGAGAATCCTGAGAAAGGAGAGGTAAGGAATTTTCACTTTCAAATTTTTATTTTGTTTTTATTTTTTGAGACCAAGTCTCACTATGTATATCTGACTGTTCTTGAACTCACCCTGCAGACCAGGCTGGCCTTAAACTAATGGTGATCTTCCTGTCTTTGGCTCTCAGATGTTGGGATTAAGGGTATTTGAGTCCATGTACAGGCAAAGTGGTCAAGAAATTTTGAAAGCAGGGCACTATTTTAACATACACAATCAGGAATAACCATGGAATAACATCTCCTTAAATAAATATACCTCCTGATAAAAAAATATCAAGAACAGTGTTTGTGGTGTTGACAAAATTACAAGGCCTCTCTGAGAAGCACAAATCTATGCAGGCTATTTTGAAACAAACCACAACATAAATTCATCCTCTTTGCCTTTCTAAGAAAAAGCAGCAGAACTGGCATCTATTTTCAGCTATGTGTAAGCTGGCAATAATAGCATTATCACAGAATGCCATGGTAGCAGCACACGGATCTGTCTCAGCTCAACAGCAACTTTCCTTTCTGCACCTTGTCACATAAGAAATAAATATTGTTTACAAATACAAACACCGATGGGTGCTCCAACCCACATCTCATCAGTGCTGCTATAACAAAACTCAGTGACTCGGTCCCTGCTTTTATTTTTTTCTTCCACCGTCAGAGGCTATAAGCTTTTCCCCCGTGGTGATAACCGTGGGGTCATAGCCAATAGCTAAGCAGATAGCTGCAAGGCAGGGGCACACAATCACTTCTGAAACTTCTCTGGAGTATATCTGAAGTATAGTTGGGGTAACTGTGGTAGAATTGTTAACCTTTTCTCTGCCAGATTCCCTTTGCAACCTTTGTAACTACTTTGTGATGCTTTGAATAAAACGTTATCTTCAAATGCTCATACATGTTCACTTAGTCATCTACTTGTGGTGCTGTTGAGGGGATATTTGGCTCATAAGGGCTCTACTTTTATCAACTCATCAATCTGTGGATGAGTGTGTAACAGAAGAAGCCTTTAGGAGGGTTAGTAAGAAAAAGTGAGTCACAAAGGGGCATGTCCTGATCTGTCACGGCCCCTCCTCTCTCTCTCTTCTTCCTGGAGGAATGAGATAAGCAGTGTTGTACAGCCATGTCCTCTCTACTCTGATGGTTTGCCTCAGTGCTAGGGCACAATGGGCAGGCCAAGTGGCTTTGGGCTGCTATCTCCGAAACAGTGAACTCATAGAAATGTCTGCTCCTTAAGTTGTTTGGCTCAGGTGTTATGCCATGCTGGTTTGGAGCTGACTATCACAGACTTCTCCTCTGAGCAATGTCTTTAAACAAGCAAAATCCAACTTTGTGGAATTATAAAAGAAGCTAATTATACTACAATATAGCTGTCAACATATCTTTACAAACCAAATTTAGAATATAGAAACTTGAGCTTCTTGGATAACACAGTAAGTAGAAGCTGTCATACTAGCTGAAGTGCTATTAGTGTCACATGTATCTAGTATGGTAGTGTCTCCTGGCGACACTATAATCTAATTGAAAGGCAGGTCTACAGATCAGAGGAACATACTGAAGACATATGAAAGTGGAGGCACAGGGCCTGCTGGAGAACAGAAAGGTGTATCCAGTGGCTAGAAATGGCCTCATAGGGGAGATGCTGCCCATGCTGAGCCTAAGTCTTATCAGGGAATTAAATGAAAACATTTCAGATAAATAGGGATGGTGGCTAGATGACAATGAAATAAGGAAACTATGAAAGAAAAACATTATTTCTAATGTTCCCAAAACGTTGTGTTATTTTTCTTGGTATTTTATTTAAGCAAAGAGTAAAATTTTCTTTCATTTTGCCTCCAACTTATAACAAAGGAAGGAATTCAGTTTAGGAATTCCTACACAAAGAAGTATTTTCTTTAGAAAGAAACAAAGGACACGGAGATGGCTCAGCAAGTAAAAGCAATCATTATGTAAGCATGTTCAATTCTCAACACAAATGGAAGAAGCTGGACGGGACCACACAGATGATACTACAACCCCAGCTGCAGGGTGTGGTGGCAGCAGAGACAGGAGGCTAACTGGAACTTAGCTCCAGGCCTACCAGCATAGCTCCAGGTTCAAGAGAGGCCCTGTATCAAGGGAATACAGTAGAGAGTGATGGAAGAGGATGACTCACTGGCTCCCCGGCCTCCACACTCATGGCCACATAAAGATAAAGAACATGTAGACCTGACTTCCCTTGTCAAATGACTAAAGGGCAATCTAATACAAGAAAATCAGGGCACAAATACCTTTTTATTTTTAAGAATCCAAATAACATTTTATTTGGATCTTGTCGACAAAGGAGACAAAATAAAACATTCCTAAGTCCCACCTCCAAGGCAATAAAAGAGTAAAGATGATAGATTCATAATACAAAATTTAAAATAGCCTCAGACCAAAATCTTTTGCTGAAAATCCGGACAGAGAACTGAGTCTCGTGAAAATTCATTGTGGAGAGCATGCCAAAAGCATGGAGGTAAAAAGCTCTTATGTCAATCTAAAAGGTGTTGATTATCCCTGCTGCAAATTTCAGAAGGAAAGTGTGGAGGCTATGCGCCACAGAGCTTCAAAGCCTTCGGTAGACAGGCTGTTAATTACCATGTAAGCAAGTACTGGAATGAAGGGAGAAATTGACCTCTAGGAGGACTAGATAAGGTCAACCAGGCTATGCGGGCTGTGCAAGGTAAGAAATCCACCATCAGTGTCACTGAGATGAGAGAAGTGCTCTCTGGAAGGAAATGAAGGAGGGGAGAGAGATGTGTTTTTTCCCTTACTCAGTCACAATGTTTTGTATATCCAGAAAAGAAAAGAGTGAGAAAAAGGAGGAGGAAAGATGAGCAGGGAAGTAGAAAAAGAGAGGGCAAGAACAAAAGAGAATAGAAAATGTAAAGGCAGAGAGCAGAGGGGCCAAGGGTAGGGTGAGGCTTTAGGAAGAGAATAGATGCTTCATAAACGGCTTCATCAAACTTCCTTACCACTCTGCTCTGAATAGCCCATCATTCTGTAGGAGGAAGATTAATTCTACCTCTTCAACATTGTATATGCTGTCCAGCGGTCTCCTGTTTTCCTGAGGAACTCTAAATCATTATATTCCCTGAAAGCCCAGTGTCTGGCAATAGCTTCAATAATGTAAACATGGCATGGCCTTGCAATGTAGATATCATCAGTAATCACCAGTGTGAGAAATACATTCCTGCAAATTCCGATAAACAGTTCTGCTAGAAACCAGGGAGCCTCTGGCCACCTCTGCACACAGGGCTATGAGTTAGAAGTAAACATAGAGAGTTATCTCCATATTTATAGTCACAATATGTAAATGGCGTGTGGGGGATATGCATCGCATTTCACTATTGGAGAGAGCCTTGTGTAGCCAGTCTTATTCCTTATCATGCCAGTCCAAAATGAAATGATACAGAAGATAGAAAAGCTTAAATGGGGGTTGGAAGATGCCTTCTGAAATAAAATCCATTGACCAGATTCTTTTCAAATATATTAATTTAGTTAATTGCTGTCCTCCCACTAAGAGCTGAAGAAATGAGATGTGTACCAGTTGGAGAGGAGAGAATAGATGGAGAAGCTGGAGGTTGTGGAACTCAGAGCTATATCTGTGAAAGCAGCATACACGACATAGCAACATTACATTTTCTGCGGCAACTTTGGTCACCCTCAGAGATGCTCAAGAAAACTGTATTTGCAACGAAGACCCCTTAGCCTCAGGAATGTGGATATATAATAATTGAAATGGGAGGTACCTTATCTGCACATCAGTGCAGTGTTAAAAACAAACCTTTAATAAACCAAGGGCCCATTGTATCTTCTCAAACAGCTTCCTGGGGCCCTAATTGTGCAGTTTTCAGCTGGTTCTCTCCAGGGCAACCTTCATGGTGCCCACCTCCTAAATAAGACACTGAGCAGCAGCAGCATGAAATACATGCCATTTCTGTTCCAGTGTCATAAAGCAGCCTATCAGAAAAATCCCACCTGCAACAGAGTTCTGCGACTTTCAGTGCAAGCTGGTATTTGGTTATAGAGACAAAATGATGAAATCAGATACCTACTTGAAGAATTTCAAAGCTGTTCTTGTAACCAACTTAAGAAAATGAATCTTAAATTGATTTCTTCATGGTTTGGAGAAAAACCAGTGATGCATAAGGTAGCCCCATAAAGGAGCAGAACTGAACAAGTTTCCTTTGAAAAGGAAAGTCTAATAACTTTCTCATCTATTAATTGCAGGCCATCGCCTATAAAGTCCCAAGGTTTACAGAAAGTTTTCAGGGCCTGGATGAACTCTCAGCCCTAAAAAGCCTCATATAAACATGTCTTGACTTCTACAGTTCCCCATGCTTTCCATAAAAGGAAAATGGAAATCTATATCCAAGATGCTCCATTATAAGACACAGCATTTTAAAGGTATCATCCTTATTAAATTGAAGGCTTAATTATTTTTGTCTTGACCCTGGGATCAAATAACATGACAAAATGAAGCAATTGAGACTGAGAAACAATATATTTCCCACTTCCTAACAGCTTTCTAGGTAATTCAAATAAATCTTTGACTAACAATCAAATTTCATGCTGAATCAATAATGGACATTTTTAACTGTAATCTTCAGAAAATTGAAAATAAGCAGATATAAGTTTCATAAAGAGGACTCTATTTCAAAACAGTGCTGTGGTGTGGGGAAGATTATCATAGCCCTGCCCTACTTATCTGTATTGGCATACTAACCTAGAAGGAAGAAGTAATGCATAGAAATTATTCAAATGTGTTCTTGAATGGATTCTTTGTAGCAAAGTTTTAATGCCTTTCATTTACCCAAGACATATTCATATAAAACCATTGAAACCCCTATTTATAGTCACATAGACCAATGTTGATTTGACAGGAAAGGCCATCATGTCTCAAACAGTAAATCCGTTGCCTTTGGACTTTAATTAAAAGACATTTATCACCCAGACAGTAACTGAATTGGAAGGAAATAGAGGACCAAAATGTCACCTCTTAAGCTATTGACAGTTCTGGAGATCTGTTGGCTAGGGCAGCCTCTCATGTCCCAAATAGCACCAGAATTCAAAGCAACCCCCCAAATGATTTAATTGGTGGGCAAATCAGATTCTCAAAAATGAGATTTTGCACATTCAAAAGCTGCCTCACAATGTTGCAGGGGATAAGAGTATGCAATCACCAGGGTGCATATCATATTCTCTTTGTGCCCAGGACCTGACATTTTTATGTTGCAAAAATAGCAATCAACAGACTATGAGACAGAATTCTCTTCTAGATCTAAATCTTCATCCAAGGAGAAACCTCCTGTCATTTCTTTGCTTATCTCCCAGAACATTTACCTACTGTAAAGTGTAGATTCTGCAAGCAGATCTATTTGAGGTGTGTTTGAGCCCCACCCCTGCTGCTTCAGTACCCCTCTGTGTTTCCTATAAGATAAATGGAGCACCCATTTTGTTGATAGGATTGAAGTTCATTTTGTTTCTCATAGAAGCAAACCTCAAGCCAAAGATACCAGAACAAGAACAGTAGATTCTGCTAGAAAGAAATCTAGGGTGGGGTAGGTTTCAGGGATGACTCACTGAGTGAAGAACCTGCCAAGCAAGCATGAAGACATGCCTTTGAATCCAGAGTTCCCACATAAAAGCTTGATGGCTTGTGCGTTTATAACCCCAGCATGAGGTGGAAGGGACAGTGGAAATGGGAGGCTTTGGGGGAACTCATTGGCTAACTACCTAGCAGAACGGATGGCATCCACGTTTAATGAAAAACCCTGTCTCAAATCAAGAAGGAAAGTTGTCAATGAAGACACATAACTGACCTCTGGCTTCCACAGACATGGACATGCACGCGCACAAACCCATGAAAAATGTACACACACCACGAACATATAGACAAAAACAAAGAAATAAGGACAAATCAAAGCAGAAAGCAGATAGTGAACAATGAATTGCCTAGCTAGCTACCATGGATGGACCTGGTGATTAGAAGTCATTCCTACTACATGAGACTGATAAAGATGGAAACCTTAAGTCTCTGAAATAGCAAGGAGCACAAAAGCTGGGTGCTTACCCATAAAATCTTGTCAGTCATTTCTGAAGCACTTCCAGACAAAAAGCACAGCACCCTTAAATAATCTAAATAGAACTCAGAGATGCAGACATTGGATGCTGGAAATCAACTCGTGCACAATGCCAAGGTAGGACAACATGGGTAAGATTGAAGGAATGACTGTGTATACCATGCATATAGCAGTATAAGACACATAAGAAGGCGCCTGGTAAATTCTCTTCCCTGTTGCTACATGCATCACATCAGACTATCAGGACCATTGCAGGTGTTCACAGCAGAAACTCTGAGTTTCTATCCTTTGATGTTCCTAATTCTGATGACTCAGGTTCACACAGAAGGGCTCCATCTCTCCTGTCCTTATCAGATCTGGTTCTGAGAATGTTGTGGCAAGATGGACTTTTTCAGTCTGAGAGCTAGGGGGTGATAATCATAGAGAACTATATAAGAAGTACTAGGCATATCCCCTAGAACAGCTTTCCTTATGCTGTGACCCTTTAATACAGTGCCTCACAGTTTAGTGACCCCCAACCATAAAATTATTTCATTGCTACTTCATGACTGTAACTATACGACTGTTGTGAATTGCAGTGTAAATATTTTTTTGAAGATAAAAATGTCAAAGTAGTTGTGACCCACAGATTGAGAACTAGTGCCCTAGAGCTATCCAAACACCTAACAGGCATGGCTTAAGAATTTGTCAAAGAAAAGAGAGTTGCTCAAAAATGTTCTCTCTCAAGCTATGAAAGTTTTAACTTCTTTGAGTTCAAGAAGGAGCCTCAGACACCAGATCAGCTAGAGGCAGCCATCAGTGAATCCTAAGGGCTACAGAAGTGGGGTGGCATCAAATACATAGACGTCAATACTCTGTGAGTAAGGTAATTTAGATAACATTCAATGGTATAGGTAGTAGAGTAGAAGTGACTAAGATGTTGAAGACAGATCGATCTGCCTCGGCGAACCTGTAGGCTCATGAGGAAAAAGCCACGTTGCTACATTAAACAGCAATTTCTGAATCACATATGATGAGAGAAGAGTAAAACGTGCAGATTTGTCACAAAACCTTCTACAGTGAATCATCCTGGGATTGAAATTAGGGTGGATGACTTATGAGTCAGGGCACACACGAATTGAATGTTTCGGAGGGACACGGGGAGGTAATTCCTTCTTGATTTTTCCCGTGTACACCTTTTTGACTACACCTTAAGCATCAAGATCATGATTTGTTCCCCACAGGTGGAAAGTTACCTAGGGAAGAGTCGCCAGCACTCCCTCAGGATCTTAGGCTTTTCACTGTGATGTTAAAGACATCATAAACAAAGGCAACTTTGGGGAGAAAGGGTCCATTTCCTCTTCCAATTCGCCAGCTCAAACTCTACCAGGAAAGGAGGTCAGGGCAGGAACTCAGGCAGGACAGGAGCCAAAGTAGAGGTCCTTGATCAATGCTGCTTACAGTATTATTCCACATGGCATGCATAGCCTGCTTTCTAATACCAGTCAGGACCACCTGCCCAGGGTTGGCACTGCCCGCAGAGGGCAGGCCCCTCCCACATCAATCATCAATCAAGAAAATACCCTTCAAATTTACCTACAGGCTAGTCCTATATGGGTATTTTCTCAAGACTCTTTCTTCACAGACAACCCTAGCTTCCTGAACTAAAAATTAGCCAGCACAGGCAGCTTACCTTCAAACATGCAATGACTTGAAAGTTCTCTGGTCTTTGACCGTTTTCCTCCTTCTTGTACAGAGAGTATGTATTACTTGTACGGAGAGTATTTGTTACTCGTGCAGAGAGTATCTGTTACTCATACAGAAGAGTATTTGTTACTCATACAGAAGCGAATTTGTTACACATATAGACAGTATTTGTAACTTTGCTCACTGCTGTGAAAACATACTTCACAAAAAGCAACTTAAGGAAGGAAATGTTTATTTTAGCCCACAGTTCAGGGCTAGGGAAGACCTGGTAGTAGGGGCGTAAGGTGGCTGGTCATATTGCATCCACAACCAGGAAGTAGTGAGAGATGCATGCTGGTGGTCAGTGCTCTCTGTTTAATTCAGCTCAGGACCCAAGCCTGTAGAAGGGCTGCTCACATTTAAAGTTAGTGTTCCCTAACTTTAATCTAGAAACTCTGTCATAGATATACCAAGGGCTTGTCTTGTGAGTGACTCTAGATCTCATCCAATTGACAGTCAATATTAGCTACCACGTGCAGCTTCCTAGGCCATATTGAATCATAAGTGACTTTGAAAATGAATGCTGTGTGCTAAGCATGGAAGAGCAAGGAAGCGGGGACGGAGTTCAAGCTTCAGGTGGATATGGAAGTACATGGGGAAGCTTCAGTGACCCATCTGCACTTGTCTTATACAGGACACACATCATTTTACATGTAGGATCAGTCTTATAGCCAGTGATTCATAAACTGTTCCCCACTAGGAAGCATTTGCCTTCCAGAGACATAAGCAATGGAGTAACTATTATTTATGTGCTCTGTGTGCTGATAGTACATATGTAAGACAGAAACCCCATTTCCAATGTCTTCCAAAAGATCCCAGCATGATTTGGTATTGAAGTGGAAAGTCACGGGTACACAGAAATACATGGAGATGCAGCACTGGGTTGTAAAGTTAAGATTAACAAAGCAAATATACTGAGTACATTTCACATTTGCTAGCAAAGGGACAGATGATTTCAGGTTCTGTGGAAGGAAAATTACCACACAAGGTGCTTTTAAAGAAGCATTGCCTATACGAGAACAATGAGATAAACCTAAGGGTCAGGGTAGGTCTGGTGTCAGGGGCTAGCAGAAAATCTCCATGACAACAGTGGTGAGTGGCATGAAAAATATTCCATCCCTAGGGCTGTTGATGACAGGAACACTTGTATGAACAATTGTTGTGTGGCCAAGCATGGGCCTCAGCTTTTCTGAGTCAAAAAGGCATTCAGAAAGGATGTTGAATGTTACCCAGTTTTAGAACTACCTTAACTGATAGATTTTGCTCTGAAATTCATTTTGATACATGGTCAGGAGTGATGCACTGTTTTTTTCTAATTCTAAGCAAGTCTGAAAGGCTTCCAAGAGAGTCTAAAACTGACAAGAAAGGGAGGAAAAGGAGATAACTTAAACCGTAATGTTTCAGTGGCTGATGGCGGAAGGAAGTAACTCCATGAAATGAGAAGCAAACTAGCCTTTGTTAGATTTGGGGTTTAAGGAAAGGAATTTTTCTTTCTGTTGGGTGGCAAGTAGGACTATTTTAAGGGCTTTGGAGCAGGATCAATCTGGAGAGACTCAAACTAGGTAGTTTAGCTGTTCTTCACACTGCTTAGCTTTATCCTTCCATTAGGCTTGTAGGACTCCATCATCAAAAGAGCAAAGGCCGAGTGGCACATGGCGCACGAAGTGCTTTTCCCTCAGAAGCTGAGCTAGCAGCATACTGGGGAGCAGGATGGTTAGGGAAAAATCAGGACTAGAGAGGGCAAGATGGATGAAGCTTACATTCTGCCATGAAACATACTGTACAGTAAAATATATGTCTATAAAACACTAACAATCACTTGCAACAAATATTTGTAGTAACATATATGTGGAAAAACAATTACCTGGGGATATAAATGAGGGTGGCATTTCGGTTAAAATGAAATGAATGATTTGGTCATTCAATCACAGAAGGGAATCCTTAAACATCACTGATGATCATGTGCCAGAAACTGATTAAATGATTAATTCAGTTCTACTCCCTTCCCATAAAAGTGTCCCTTTATGTTGGTTATGTGAATTGGCAGTGTCATAAGACTTCCCTAAGATATTTTAAAACCAAATATTTAAAAATTTAAGAGGTGTGGGACAACTGGAGAGAGGTTAAGAGCACAATCTGCTCTTCCAGAGGACTTGGGTTCAATTTCCAACAACCACATGTGCCCACAATCCACAACTGTCTGTAACTTGAGTATGCAGGGACCTTATGCTCTCTTCTGGCCAACTTAGGTACTGCATGCTTGTGCTACACACACACACACACACACACACACACACAGAGAGTCGGGCAGACATTTACATATATAAAAATTTAAAATCTCCAAGGTTTTTTTTAATTCATGAGAAGAAAAAAGGGGTAGCAGTCATAAATTATAGAAATAATAAGAAAGAAATAAAAAGAAAGTGAAAAACTTAATAGTACAGTTTAGAATTAAAAGAATACAAATAAAAAATTCCTGAAATGTCATTAAATTGAGTTTTGCTAGGTATGTTTTCTTATTTCCTGGACTGATTCCTACAGTAAAATTGGCAGCAGGGACCTAGCAAAGCTGATTCATTGGAACTAAACTTACATGTAGCATACTCTCATTTACTGTCAAAAGTGTGTGTGTGTGTGTGTGTGTGTGTGTGAGAGAGAGAGAGAGAGAGAGAGAGAGAGAGAGAGAGAGAGAGAGAGAGAGAGAGAAAGAGGTGCATGGTGCATGTGGGTACATATTTTATGGAGTGTGTGTGTGGAGGTTGACTGTGGAATATTTTTTCTCCTTCTACCTTTATGTGAGTTTCCAGGATTGAACCCAGGTTATCAGGCCTATGCAGCAAATGCCTTTACTTCTCACTGACCTTATTTTTAAATATTCTCTACTTGATCATTCACATATTCTTCTGCATTACATTAACCTGGATGTATTCAAATTGCCATTTCTTCTGTTAATTTATTTTTGGCAAGTCAGTTGCTGGGTTAACCTCATAGGAAGGAATTTAGAAGTGACTCCTATGTGTTCTGCTTCTCTGCATCACTTCCTTCTGAATTGCAGAATCTCCTCAAAGTTCAGTAGCTTTCAATCAAAGAAACAGACTTAAATTTCCATCAAATGTGACCGACAGGCATGGCGTGGAGTGTGGAGCACGGAGCAAGGAATGGATTCACAACTGGGAAGGGCATGTTTATTGTAGTTGAATACAAATGAAGACGACACCAACAGAACAAACCTATCTACAATACTTTATACTAGGTTTGTCTAATATTACAGTATTGGCCTTTTGTGCTGGATGATACTTGCTGGTGGGGGAGGGCAGGCTACACATTGTCAGATGGCTTACTTCACATCTTATCAGGAGATGCCAATAGCCACCTGATGCAAAAGTACCTTTAGAAACACAGAAAGGTCAGCTAGTTGAGAACAGCTGCTGCTTATGCAGAAAGGGTCACAGTGACATCCACTAGGAAGACAGGTTCATGACTTAACTGCTCTTGTTTATGAGCGTCATGTTCTCATTGCTAATACATGGTCAGATCGCTCTCACGTCTTCTTTGGTAGAAAGTACTTTTGCATACTTTTTTGATGTTCTGTCCTGGCAACTGTGCTTTATATTCAGAAACTAGATTTCCATAGCTCCTCACTGCATTATGTCTGATCTGTTCTTCAGGTGAGAGTCTCCTAATATTTGAAACTGGAGGACACCCTGATGTACCACTGGACAGAATGAGAATGAGGCCTGCAAGCTGAAGACTTCTAACCTCTACTAACCAAGGGTAGATACCGCCTCTCTGACACAACTGAAGCCACCTTCTGGAAGAACCATTGTCAAGCCCTTCAGAGTTGTGCCTCCTTTGCTTTGCCAGCTGCCCTTGTTCTTGTCCCTCTTGACACTTATCTCCTTTTTGGTATTTCCATATCTCTTCAGTAATACCATCCTGAGGCCAAATTAGCCCTTTGAGACTCTTCACTTTACAAACACTATTTCCTGGGGTCAAGCATGGAATGAACTAAATATATATCTTAGGTCCCCTTATTCATGTTCAGGTGGTATTGATTGATTACCTAGTAAATAATGTGTCCTATTCTTTTGATTGTTTTGGTTTTCTTTGGTTTGATTCTTTTCTTCAGACACCATATATAACCCAGGTTAGCCTGTAATTCACAGTGATCTTTCAGATTCCTGATCATTTTTCTATCTTGGCATCTCAAGTACTGGAATTACAGGTGTGTAGCACTATATCTTGCCTTCTTACTGTCTTTTGGTGGTACTCTGATTTGAATCCAGGCCTGGGAACATGCTAGGTAAGCCTCTACCACCGACTAGTGCCCCAATGGCTAGCTCTCAAGAAGAGATAACTTCTTGCTCTGAGAAGGAGTCAGGTTGTGAAGCAAACGCTTCATTTGAGCTGGTATGAGCATCACATCCAGTCATTTCCCTCTTGTGTATAGATACTGTGGATTTCTCACAACAGTAAAACTGAATGGTTGTGATAGAAATTATTTGATCTATAAAGTCAAAAATTTTTACTATGTGGCCCTTTACAGAAAGTCTGCTAGCCCTGGAATTGTCAATCCTCACAGCAGCTTCCTGAATGACAATTGTGGAATTGTTACATTCCTGGTGTTATGTTTACTGTTTCAGGAGCCTTGCTTAGTCAGTAGCCCTCAAAGATAACCCTGCAGAGGAAGTATCATTAGGATATCCATTGGGCTAGGTAAGATAATGTTTCTACATAGCTTGTGGTTGATGGCGTCTGTATATGAATACTTTCTTCTGTTCATTGAGCACGGAGCTTGAGCTCTCTGTGAAATAAAAGAGCCAAAAAAAAAAAAAAAAACCTCCCAGAGGATAGCATAACTAATGCCTTATTTGGTCCCTTGAGAGTTTGGATATAGAGAAAAATATCCCCAAAGATGTCTAAATCTTGATCTCAATACTTCTAAAAATGAAAACTCACATGGCAAAATGGCCTTTGGAGGGACAATCAAATGGACAATAACAGTATGGAAGATTTTTCCAAGATTGTATAGACAGGCTCCATGTAATCAAAAGATCATGACAAGTGGGCCTGGGGTTATACCTCAGTGGTATAATGCCTGCCTAGTATGTGTGAGAGGGCATGGGTTTCATCCTTGACACCTTTAAAAAATCATAGCAAGTAAATGAGAAAGGTAGGAACAAAACAAAGCAGGCTAGACATGTGGTGATGGAACCAAGACCAAGATATGAACTAAGAGGCAAGGAACAGCAGTGTGTTTTTGCTACTGGAAAAAAAGGAGCAACTGCCATCTACCCTGGAACTTCCAGAAGGAATCCGGCTGACATTTTGATGTTTGCTCACTGAATCTGCACACATTTGAGGCTAATTCCTGTCTGTGTGCTTAAGGCAAACTAGTCTGAGGTAATTTGTTACAGCAGCCATCAGAACCTGATACTAGACCATACCTTATTTCCATAAGCCAAACTTTATTGCACACAAAGCTGTAATAGCAGGACATGTGTTTTAACTTGAGTTAGTAGCTGGAGTTTCTCAGAGCACTGCAGGCCCAGTGGGGGTGGTATTCAAGTAGAGAATTAACTCTGAGTACATTATGACAGTCTTGAAACAGAAAAGGGAAATTCAGATACAAACTGCCTATGTCTATCGCAATAGGGTCCTGAGCACAAGAGATAGTGGGAAGGATTCTTTTCCTTCAGCTTGTTTGTCATTCCCTCTTCTAGAAAATCAGGTTTCTATTTGCAGATACATCAATGTCACTACTCTCTAGTTTGTTGAAAAACAGTCTGTGGGACTGGAAAGATACTATAACTGTTAAGAGCATTTTTGCTCTTGCAGAGAATATGAGTTTGGTTCCCAACACTCTCGTGATGATCCCCAACTGTTTGTAACTCCACTTTCAGGGATCTGACACTCTCTTGTCATCTCCTTGACTACTGGGTACACATGAAGTACACATACACACATGCAAGCAAACACTCATGTACATAAGAATTAAATCTAAAACAAATCTTCAAACTTTTTGTGACTTTATGGATCTCAAATATATCTATTTCTATACAAGAGAGACAAGCTGTGTGTGTCTTCATGAATTAGGGTAACTGCAGGTTTCTCAATACCATCCACACTGGGCACTGTATTTTACGCCCACTGACGAGCTGGGCTGTGTATTATAGGCTATTGAACCATGCTCCAAAGATTTCCCTATTAGAAGCCAGGAGACATTTTTTTCGCTAGTGCAATACTAAAATATGTCTGTGGACATTGACAGATAATTTTTGGGGTGCAAAAGGCAAAGTGATCCTTAGTTGAGGACCCCTAGAATAAAAAAAAAACACAAATCTTTCTTTTTTGTTCACTCCTAGCATGCATTTATAGTGTCTTCCTAAATCCCCAGATTCCATTCGCTCACCCGGAAGTAAATGAATGAATGAGCAAATTTTCCCTGTAAGAGAAAATCTGGAGCAAGCGTACAGAATCTATTGCATTGTCAGGTTAGATTTTTTTATTGCTGATTTGTTTGTTTGGTGTGATTTTGTTTGGGTTGGGCTAGGTCTGGAAAACAGGATCTTGAACATGGTAGGCAAGCTTTCCATCACTGACCAATGCCTCCAATCCCATAGTACTCTTTAGATTTCACATGTCCATTCCCAGTTTAGTATGAAGAGAAAATTGAAGCAAATAAAATCTGATTATGCATTTGCCTTTAGCCACTAACCTGTTAGTTGGAGTACAGTAAAAGAATGTAAAGGTATGAAGGAACAAATATTGCTGTGTGCAGGCTGACATTGTCCATTATACTCTAAACTTCATACAAATGAAGGAGATAGAATGTCGTAAACAGCTGACCATAGCAGGACTGTGCCTGTTGGTCAGAAATCAAGAAATGGGTTCAATGTTGCTATATGCATTTTTTTAATCAAAATCACTTTAAATCTCTTAAAACACAAATACGTAAGACATGACTCTATGGGGGGGGTCACGTGTCACATTTTACGGAGGGCTTGTATAGAGGCAGAAAACGTCTTGCATTCCTCACCTTCCTTTTTTTTTTGAGACAGGTTCTCTTTTTTGTTTTCCACTACATATGTCCAGTTAGCTGCTCTGTGAGATGACCTTCCAGGAAATTTTCCTGTCTTCACTTCCTATTTCCCCATAAGAACTCTGGGATTGCAGATATAGACAACAGCACTTGCCTGACTTTGAGAATTTGAACTTATGTCCTCATGCTTAAGTGGCAAGTTATTGAACATACTAAGCTATCTCACCAACCCAATACCTGGCTTCTTTAACTAGTTATTAGCATTGAACAAAGCAAAGGAAAGAAAGTAGTTATAAACTAACAGAAGCCCCCCCCCCCCAAACTACAGTACGCGACAGAAAGGTGGGCCATTGGATGATTATGGCTGGGAAAGATATTTTGGGGACAAATTGAGAAGGTTTTAATATGAACTAGATATCACAGGATTTGAAGACATTGTTAATTTATGTTGTTATGATACCATAAATATAGAAGAAAATGTTTCTTTTGAGTTTCAGGCTAAAGTACTTAGCATACAAGAACACATAGGTATAGATATGACAAGATCTCACATATTGTACGCTGGCGTAAAACTCCTTGTATAGATGAGGATTACCTTGAACTGCTAAACCTCCTATCTTCTATTACAGATATGGTATCATGTCTCATTAATGTTGATAGGTGTCCGTGTCCCTCTGTCTCTCCTTTCCTCTTTGTCTTTTTCTTTCTATTTGGATTGGACTAAGGATTGCCTGCTTAGTTCCACATCTAATATCCATTGTACTATTTTATGTACCGTCACGAATGCTACAAAAAGCAGCAATGAAATCTCTAACAAAAGTTCATACACCAGCAGCATGAACTGTGCTAGGCAGAGGTCATAGATATAGAATTCAGTAGAGAAATATAGTCAAGAATAGTCACAACAATAATCTAAGGGGAACGTGTGTCAAGACAGGAATAGAAAAAAGCTTGACAAGACTAGAAGATCAAACCAAAGTGGCCACGGGGAGCCGAAAGCATATACATCTAGCAGGACTGGGGTACCTGCTGTTCTGCTATCCAACGGTGAGTCATTCACACATCTAGCACAAATCAGCTGAGTCATCAAGATCTGCTGGAGGAAGTAAAAGCCAGTAGTCAACAAGATCCATGGGGAGATTGCATTCTGTGTTGCAGCGGAAGGACATAAGAGCATGCGACAAACACGCAAGCTGATAAGAAGAATCTCCATGGTGCTAAGAGCAATTGGGAAACCAAGGCAGGTTGACAGGGGAGGGGGAAGGAATGGAGTAGGAACTAGTTTAGATAGACTGGTAAGGACCGTGACATTTCTTAAGATCTGAATAAAGAGAAAGAAGGGACAGAACCACCGTATCTGAAGCACAAAGAAGCATGAAGTTTGCAAAATGAGAAAGATCACATGTTAAAAATCCAAGTGGGAGAGTAAGCCTAAATGAGGCAGAAAGGGTAGGTAGGGCTCTGATTTGTTGAGCTCTGTCAGGCAGGATGAGGGCTAGAGAGTAGAGTTTAGTACAGTAGGGACACACTAGTACATCATAAAGCAGGGGGGCATGGCATTGAGCTCCATGGGATTTGTTTTAGGCTTGCCGTGCTAGGGCTAGAACCTAGGATATCCTGCATGCTAGGCAAATACTCTTATCAGTGAGCTACACCGAAGAGTCTGAGTTTTGTTTGTAAAGGACTTTCTGGTTTGTCCACAAAAGTGTGAACTGTAGGGATGTTAGCTGAGACTTGAAGAAAATGAAATGAAATGGTTGCTTCTGTACCTCAGGTGAAATGCGGTGCCTAGTCTGATAGGAAAAGTACTTGAGCCTGGATAATTTTCGTGTGTGTGTGTGCACATGTATGTAGATGTTTGTCTGTACAAGTACATGTGTATAGAGTTCAAAATTCATGCATTTTCCTCAATCACTCCCCATATTAAACCTGGATTTTTGATTTGGTTAGACAGGCTGGCTGTCAGCACAGGAATCTTTCCTGTCTGCCTTGTCAGTGTCCCCAGTGATGGTTGTAGGTCCAGACTCAGGTTCTTACGCTTGCACGGCAATCACTACCCAAGAAGGCATCTCCCCAGCCCAAATGAGGATAATTTCTATGACAAAACAAGTCATTTCTCATGGTGCCGAAGGCTAGAAAGTCTAAAATGAAGGAACTTCCAGGTTCAGTCTCTAAGAACAACTGGGAGTTCTTTTTTTTTTGTTTTCGAAAAGATGTTTCATTGCTTCAGCCTCTGGAGAAGACAAAGGTTGTGTGCTCACATTGGGGAGGAAACAAAAGATAAAAGGGGAAGTCCTAAACTAGTTCCCTTTCATTTATTTTTCTTTGAGACTCTGTAGTCCAGCTATTCTGGAACTTGCTATAGAGCACAAATTGGCCTGAGAATCACAGATGTCCTCCTGCTTCTGCCCCCAAGTGCTAGGATCAAAGGCATAAGCCACCACATTCTCTTGAGTCCATTTACAAGGTGCCAATCTACTGACAAAGGCAAAAGCACCATGACATAATCATTTCCTGAAAGGCTCCATATCTTGATACTGTCATGATGATGACTGTATTTCAACAGTTCAATTTTAAGGGACACTACTTACAGTGGTAGATGTCGGTTCATCGTGGTATGAAGCAGTGTGAGGTGTGGATGCTGTTTATAGGTGTCACATCAGGAAACTAGCTCAGGAGAGAAGGAAAGCAGAGGGATACCTTGGAGCCTGGCTGAGCATGCTGGTGCCATTTAGAGATGGGAACTCCCCTTAGTCCAGCAAGCATGTGTTTCATCTTAGAACCCTGGGAGACTTAAGAGTAGTCATGGGAGCTATTACTACCAAAGTGACTATTCTTCCCTTAACCATCTTTTACTTCCCCTCCACCTCTCATCTTCGTCTTATGGCCTCTCCTTTCTGACTAACCTAGAGGCCTACCTGTGTATCCTCAGCAGGTAATAGGGAAGCATGAGCTTCACCACCAAGCTTATAGCCAGCTACCTGTAGACTGGCGCTGCCCTCCACTCTGTAGGCTCAGAATAGCCTTATCCTCTAGGTTAGGCCTAAATACAGAGAACTTGATGTTCACATGCAAAGTGGAACTCTTAGAGTCAAAGCTATGTTTGCTCTTAAGCAACTAACCAGAGGCCAACAGCTCTGACCTTCTCATTTTATTTCCCACTGCATCTTAATACTCTACTTTGTCAAAATAAATAGATAAGCATGACTTTGCAAATAGACTATTTGGGGGATGGATGAATCTAATTATTGGAGCCAATGAACCTTATATTTATTATAGTATCACACAAATCATTATTATATCTAAGAACTGCCCATATGATAAGACAACTCAAAACCAACCAACTGTCTTCAGAAAACCAATATACTTTAATCCTCATCTGTTCCAATTTAACTAACATATTTAGTCATCTTTTCTTGTTTCCTCATTTATCTCTGGCACATTTGGTTCTCCAAAGACAGGGAGTGTTGGAAGATAAGAATAACAAGAAAATCTGGAACATGATGAAGACCAGAAATGGGGAGCAACATAAGCCAAAAACTATTAGAAGCAACTGTGCTCAGACTGTCCTCACCCAACCTTCCAGGAGCTGCCAAAATAAACCAGCATCTGCATGGAGATTTATCTTCTTGGTATGAGAGAGGGGAGGAAGAAGGAAGAGTTGGCAAAGGGGAGAGAAAGAAGAAAGGGGAGGGGAGGAGGAGAGAGGGTAGAGGGTGGGAGAAGAGCGACTTCACTTAACTCTCTGTTCAAGTCTTATCAACATCTAAGAACGTACCGCCAGCTGATAAATTAATTTCCATCGTATTTAAATTGCCCATTTTTTTCTAGAAAAAGAAAATCATGTGAGAATATGTTTTGGATGTTAGGCTTCTTTCTAATGACAGATTTTCTTCGGTTAAGATCTCACTTAAACTAAGGGATGCTCAATTTAGCTCTTCGATTCTTATTCCATTCCTCTAAGAAAATGTGAGAATTAACCCATTCTGTGAGTCTCAATGTAAATGGAATTATGAAATGTCTAGTGCTAAGATTCCCTACAGTATAATTCTCGGCCATCACAGCACTTGCAAGTGCTGTCTCTAAAATGTTTCAGACCCTTACATTAGCAGAAGAGAAGCAGTAACAAGATGAACTATAATGAAATAAAACTCTGTGAAGTCAATATTTGGCCTGAACTTGTTTGAAAGCCAAACTGAATATTAAATTAAATGGGTATAAAGGTCATATAAATTAAAGTGGCAGTTTGGCATCTATCCTAAGTCACAAAAGACACCAAAAGCCTCCAGAGTCGGAGGTGAAAATGTAAGACAGCAATGCTCTTAAAAATCATAATTCATGGTTTTGAAATGACAATTGATCATGTGATTTTCCCACAAACCAAGGAAACGAGATTCATATATGATATGGTGCTTATCACATCCCAGCATATACTGACATTCAGGGGAAACTCATTAAAATTAATACTCCTCCAATAAATTTAGGCTAAGCACTGGCAGTTGGCATTTTCTCTCAACCTTAGGCAGACTTCCCAAAAGAATACAGTGGCTGCCCATTTTCTAATCAAAAACCTATCCTGGCAAATTAAATATGACAAATACGAAGGATCAGATGGTTCAACGTACTTTCTAAAAAGTTCACAGAAGGTTAATTTTCCTAATTATTTCACATGACTACCTCTACGGGACCAGGCACACCTATGTCACCTTCACAAGATGAGGCATTTACTGCCACCCATGTGTCACTTCCTTTTGTCTGAGCAAAGGGAAAAGGTTTTGTCATAGTGTCATTGCTGCTGTGTTGTGTGTGTTGGGGAGTACGGCGTATATATGTATATGTGTTTACTGACATATGTGCACATGTGCATGCTGGTGCAAATCTATGTGTGCAATTATACATGCTGAGGGCACAGCTCAATATCAAGTGGCCTCCTCAGTTGTTGTCCATCTTCCTTTTTGAGCCAGGGTCGCTCATTGAATCTGACGTTCTAGTGACCCACCTGTCTTTGCCTCCTACCCCTGAGCAGGACTGCAGTTATACATAGTGCTTGATTTTATGTAGGGGTGCTGAGAATCAAACTTTGTTGGAGGTGCCTGTGTTGCAATCAATTTCTTGAGTGAGTCATCTCTCCATCCAATGCATTTGCATTTTATTGATGGCTATTCAACCATAGACTATCTTTTGGTGAAGGACCTGAGATTTGATATGGTACAATATTATACTGAAGAAAAATCTGGGTGAGTTGTCTGGTCACGTGCAAATGACAAAGCAATTTCCGTCTGTCCCATCACCACGTTTTATCATTAACGTGGAGTGTTATACCACAAATATTGGGGATGGCACTTCTACTCTTCAAATTTTGTGGTTTTGAAGATCTCTCATTTGTAATTAAAATGTACATAACGCATTTAAAACAAAGTATTTCCATATTTTTGTATGTCCATAACACTACCATATCAAAGTCTACATCTATGTTAACATGTGTCTACAAGGAACATAACTCTATCAGGAGCTGTCTACAGAACGAGTCGCTCCAATTAACAATTTGGAAGCTCTATAGTTCTATGCTCCTTCCACTGCCCTGCACATGGAATGGGAAGTAAAGATTATGTGTTAATACAGCCTTGAGGGAGGCTCATGGATACATTTGAACAGAGAAAACTGAGAATATGGAACCTTTAGGACATGGAAGGTAAAAAGAAATAGAGTTATCACATATAAAATAATTATACCCTAACGCACATTCAGATTTCCTTACAAAGTAATAATAATGTTGAAGTTTGCCATATCCTCAAGATGGACAGTAAATATAGAGACGCTTCTCAAATCCCAAAAATCACAAAAAAAACAATACTCATAGTATATCCCAGGATCCAGAACAGCACAGTGATTGGAAGCAAATTAGTATCTTTGCTGTACTATTCGAAATATGTGCATAGCCTTTTCTTCTCTTCCCTGAAATTAAGGAGAAGGAGTAAGTAACAATTTCTCAGTCCACATGAAGAATCCACAGATTCATCTGGGATGGCATTATTCAGCACTGGATATATCTAAGTCAAAGGCTATTACAGTTATTGCCAGTATTTTCAGAATATAATTAATCCCCATCAATTCAGAAAATTGCATCCAGTAACCAACATTTGTTTAACCCACCCATTTACTATAAATAAGTTTTCAAAGCTAAAGAGATGTGTGAGGGGTTAAGAGAACTGGCAGCTCTTCCAGAGGACCAGAGCTTAGCGCCCACATGGCAGCTCACAGCTATATGTAACTCTAGTTCCTGGGATTCTGATGCCCTCCTCGGGCCTCTGCAACCACAAGGCACAAAAGTGTTGCAAAACATGCATGGAGGCCAAATAGATAGTTAAATTTTAAAAGATTAGTTTTCAAAAGTAGTCAAATCCAAAGGTATAATTCGGATCATTACTTAATTTGTCAAGAAAAACTATTCTCAACAATTAGAGAAACATCAAGAAATGATGTCTGGCCCCTCGCCTCCTACAGCCTCGACAGCAAATAGTTCTGTTAGACCAATACCTTCATATATGTCTGATAATTCATTTAGCAAGTATGTATTGACCTTGAGATTGCTCTAGTTGCTGGGGCTATGGCAGAGAATGAAGCAGATACAGCTCCTTGTCCTCCTGGCATTCACATCTGATTACATTACATAGTTATTTTGAATAGCAACCCAGCTGCCAGACATTTGGGCAGGGCTTAGCACTTTTTTCCAGAAGCTTTCACTTTCCATTCCTCACTGAAGAATTACCTCAGGGTTAAAGAGCAGCATAAGAAACAGAGAAGAATGAGTAGCCCCCTCCCCATCTCTCCTATTTGCCTATGACCACCAAGCATAAAATCTGCATCTTGAAAAGAGGTTTACTACATAAATAAGTAGTTAACACCTTTAAACACTCACAAATAAGATCTTCCATCATACTAAGAGCAGGTATTATTTTCCTATAACATTGCTAATATAGAAACATGCCCTCTGTACCTGTTTTACACATTTTACAAAAGACCCAATGTAATGTGAAAACAATTGAGCATTTTCATCCCCTGATATCCACAGCTTATTTTCCTCCCTTACTCAGACAGCTTTGATCCCACTCAGACATATTAGCCTGCTGTTACCCACTGTGCATATCCTAGTACCAGGTCCACAGAAGGTTAGCAATGAGGGATATGAATTTGTTTATCAATTTCTGATTTTTTTTATCTACAATGGTTTTCATAATATTCTTTGCTTTGTAGGGTCTGTAGCTGTTGTGCCACGATGGTCGTCATAGAGCCATACTTTAGACATGTCGTTCTTCAGGAATGATGAGTTTGGTTGTATTGGGATAAAGTACCAAGGGGCAATCTATCTCTCCAAATCAGGTGTGTGTGTGTGTGTCCTGCTTAAGATATTTAATGCATACGCAGTTCAAGAGCAGGCATTATCCTGTGTTTCTTAGTCTGACTCTTGATCAGTTTACTTGATCAGGTAATGAACATCATTATACATCCCTGCTTAGGATGATTTAAAAATGAAGAAAACATAGCTCTATACTTGCATTGGTAGTAAAAGAAATTAGGATTTCCACAAGATAATCAATTTTCATTAGAAATTAGCAGTGACATAAGAGGCTTAATGGTGGCAACAATGCAAAAATGTTTTTCTTGCATGTATTGCTGTCTCAAGTAATTTATTTCTTACTCTTCAAAACATACAACAGTGCACATAGACATGTTTCATATGATAGAAATACTTCAGAAAAAAACTTGAAAGTTCAGAACATGTTAACAATGAAGCAAAATATGGAACATTCCTTCATAGGATAAGTAATAGGTTTTATAAAATGTACATTAGACAAAGAAAACCATGTCATGAAAATGTATATAAGAAAGCATTGAAAGAGCAGAAAACTTGTATTGATTGTTTGAGGGTAATTAACTTTGGAAAAACTCTCCAAACATTAAAAAGATGGGTTATGGAATATATGTGACATGGGAGTAGAAACAAGGGTGTCTGTGGGAAGTAAGAAACAAGCCACTGTGGTGTGGGGGGCAAGGATGGGTAGTGGGGGAAGGGAATGACTTAAAAGAAAGTGCAGTGACAGATACATAAAAATGCCATAATAAAACCCATTATTTTATATGCTAATTCAAAAGAGTAATAAAATTTCTTTTGAAAATGAAATGTAGGCAAATGCTGCCATTGATTATTCTGGGACAAGGAAATGCGTAGATAAGTGTTTTCTTCAGTCTTTTCTTGTCCTAACTACTTTTCTCTTGTTGCGAAGAGACATCATGAGTGCAGTAGCTTACAAAAGAAGGCATTTCAACTGGTGCTTGCTTACAGCACCAGAGGGTGAGTCCCTAACTATCATGGAGGGAAGCAAAGCAGCAGGCAGGCATGGTGCTGGGGCAGGAGCAGAGAGCACACATCTGGATCCATTCACAAGCAAAAATCAGAGAGAGCTAACTGTGAATAAAGTGGAAGTCAACTGGGAATGGAGTAGACTTTTAAAACCTTAAAGCCTGTCCCCAGTGACACACCTCCTTCAACAAAGCCACTCCTCTTTATTACTTACAAACTAAGGTCCAAGTATGGAAATACGGGAGCCTATAGGGATTATTCTCATTCAAACCTCCACACTTTGCTTTTCTAAGTTTCTGCTACCTCTCTAATGAAAACAAACTATGTTCATTGTTAATGATAAACATGCATGGTATTTTTTTTTTTGTTCTTTCATCCAGCGTCAGTTATGTGTGCTGTTGAGAAAAATTTTATAGTAGACTGCAGAGAAGATATAAAAATAGTATGGACGTATGGACTCTTTTCCAAAACAAGAAAATGTCTATCCCTCAAAAGCACTAGCTAGATGACAAGAACAACAAGTTGTTAGCTTTTACTAGTGCAAATCATATTTGTTACCACGATAAAGGAGGAGACCTGGATAACATATGCTATCTAGTAAAACCCACAGTACCAGGAATGGGTTACATATTATTGAGCCGTTGGTCAAGGAGGTTTCATAGATGCCTCTGTGGACCCGAACATCACAGGCTATTGTTAAAGCTATTAGTTATATGGTAGTAGGTCCCTACTGCTGAAGACACCACTTACTTATGTCATAAAAAGTAGAGAAATTGAGCTGGTACGCAACTAGAAGCTTCATTCCTACTGATAAGCATTCACCATGCTAGAAGGTGCTATAAACACTACCAGAGGGTAAAGATAATCAGCAATTTCTCTTAGTTATGTATGAGCCCTATTACATACAATAGTGACATGCCTATTACGACATGCTTGTAAGATAAAGAAACAAAATTATGCCTAATATATTGTTATATTCACAGATCAGTGCCTTACTCGGCCGTCATTCGGGAAGATTCTCCTTCCAGTAGAAGGGAACTAACACGGAGAGGAAAACTGGACAATGTACAAAGTGTGAGAGACTTTAGAGCACTCAGCCCTAACTGAGTTATCTTTATCAAATTCTGTTCCTCAAAGCTCAGGCATCTCTGAAAGAGAGGAGGTGGAAAGACTGTGAGAGCCAGAGGTGGTGGGTGATTCCACACAGGGCAGATATCCACTCAAAAAGCTGGTGCCAACATATGCAAGACCATACCAGCTCTAACAAGATAAAATCCCAGCCGGAAGGGGAAGTGAACACAAAATCTCACCTCTAACCAGAAAGCGATTTTCAATTGATACCTGCTCGGAGGAGGAAAACTTTCTTTTTCTTAAATGAGTTAAACTGTGGCATATATACAGCACATTCCAGGCAAGCCCCATGCTCAGGAGCAGTTAACCAACCCCAAAAATGGAATCCATTTTTAAATGTACTTTGCGGTTGTTTTTATTGTTTAAGCATTAAGTTGAAAGGGCAGTAAGGTGGGGTGTATTTGGGAGGACTTGGGGAGGGAAAGAATATGATCAAAATATATTGTATAATCAATTTTAAAAATAAAAGGCTATATTTTTTTAATAAAAATAACTACCTGTACCAAAAATCTATGCCCTCTCTTTCACAGTGTAAAGTGTTCTGTTTTGTTTTGTTTCTGAACATAGCTTGCCAATTAGGAACAACATTTTCCAGATGTCCTTGTACTGGGCTTGGTATATGGCTGAATTACGGCAATGACATACGAACAAACTCATGTGTATCACTTTTAGTTTATACCCATAACACCTCCCATTCTTTTTCTTCCCTACATATCAACTATCAAAACCTAGGACACCTCAAGTAGCAGGTATTTATCACCCTTAATGCCTGCGTGATTGAATGCGTGGCTTCCCACTCTGCTACTGGTTAGATCCTATGAGACAGAGACTTTAGTGTTTGAAAATAAATAATAATAAATAATAAATAAGAGATCTGGGAGTACACCCCTTAAGGATTCATTATATCAAATCCCATCCACGTTTTTAAACTAATGTCATTCGGTTCTGTTGTAATAGAAGAAGTTGTACAATGGAATACTAATGTTAAATGAATATGTGGTACTCCAACGGGTGTGGTACAAAGAAGACTGAAAACCATGCGTCATCTTAAGAAGCTCTAAAATCACTTATGACAGTCTACTCATCCACTCATTTTTTATTCTTACAAAAGTATTGCCAACACTGTTGCAAGTTCAAGTCCCGTATTGGCAATTAGCTTAATATATGCCCATAGTGCCTCTCAGGTTCATGAGATTCCCCCAAGGTTACATAGTAGGCCAGATGACCAACCCACCAGAGATTTGCACGTCTGATGGAGCTTAAGTTCATGGAGGCACCGTATATGGAAAGTACTGCCTTTTGAAGAACTGGCTGTCTCTAGCTACAAACTCCCTGGGATGATGACATGCTTGTCTTTTAACTCAACTTTGCGACACTTAAGCAGTGTGTTCCTCATATGTGGGGCACAGTTTGCCTGCGTTTAGTAGGATGACTTCTTCCCCCAAGCTGTGTAATTCTAGAAAGTAAAATAAGACTGTTCTCTATAATTAACTCCCTGATAGGATAATTTGGCCAGACGGAAGTCCTTGTAGGGTGATCACAGGAGGAACTTTCACAGGGCGGAATTGCAGGCGTCTGGCCTTGCTAGATCTATGTCCTTCAAAGATTTATGACAAATTAGGGCAGTATTGCAGGTGTCTGTCCTTGTATTATCATAGTCCTTCAAGAGATCAATAGCAGCTAAGTTGTCCTAAGTTTCCTTCATCGGCACTTTTGTGCTCTGATTCAAAATAGCGATTAACGCTGTGCATCAGCTTTTGATGCTGTAGACTTTTTTTTGTTTAGGTGACAAAAAGGCTGTTAATTGTCTAACCATGTCCAGATATTATTAACCATGCTTGCAAAATGTAAAGTAATGCGTGTATTCTTTGCCTTTTCCTTAGATCTCTCAATGGCTTAGTTTTCTCCCTTTGTAACCTGCAACAGCCCCTTTAAGAGACAGTTGGAACCTTCCCACCACTGCAGTTGTGGTTAGCTACAAACTAGCTGCTATATTTTGCTATGTCTCTTCAAAGAATGCCTGTGTCCCTGAGAATTTTCCTTATAGTTTTATTTTGTATTGCTAATAAGTTGTTAATGAATAGATTTGTATATGCTTGGGAATTTGTAACGGTGGAAGAATGAAAAGCATGATTCAAACAGCATGTGTATGAGTTCATTCTGTTACCTCTCAGACTAGAAATGCTCTATGTCCCTTTAGCTATGTTGAGGCAACTGCCATGAACCTTGGCTGGAAGTCAGTAAAGTTGGACTCATCTGGCTCACAAAATAAAGCAATAATTCTCATTCTGTGAGTTGCGACCCCTTTGGGGGGGTTGTATATCAGATAGCCTGTATATCAGAAATTTATATTATGATTCATAACAGTAACAAAATTACAGTTATGGAATAGCAACAAAATAATTCTACGGTTGGAGTCACCACAACATGGGGAACTGCACTAAAGGGTCACAGCATTAGGAAGGCTGAGGACCACTCCTCCAAAGCAAAATAGGGCTTAAGGCAGACCTGAAATAACTCTCCAGGGGGCATAATAGCAAAGAAGCATGATTGTGAAAAGTTGATAGGTCCCATATACAATTGTGACAAAAATTATGAGATTCATCTTTTATTGGATCAATACCATGGAAAGTTTTTCCTATTAATTGTGTAAAACCTTTGTAAGTTGTGATAGTTCATACCACAATCCTTATAGTGACAGAAATAAAACATGAACAACAAATACATGTAGGGACAACTTATAATCATTCATTTCCTAAAAGACAGTTCTTAATTTGCCAAATCAAGCCAGCCCTGTGAAAAGATCTTGTTGGCAGCTATTCCCTTACCATTCATAGTCTCTTCGTTTCTAGGTTCTGATCTCCTGAGAATGATAAATCTGCTGGTATGCTTGTCAATAAAGCTTAACTAATTCTACACTATGCGTCACACAAGCAGTTGGAGGCTATAATTGTTATTGGTCAGTGCCCAACACCTACGCCAACAGATGTCTGTTAGTTAAATTTGTCAACACTGCCAGATAAGAGGGAATTTCATGCTTCAGATGTGGCAGGCTGGATTCACATTGCCTCGAGTCCTGGAAGCATCAAACAACAATACTCTGGGAGCACAAAGACTTGCTTGAAAAATTGTTCATCTTCTGTCCCCAAAATAACTGATCCTAGATGCATAGGCCATCACTCTTTACCCCTGTCTTTGAAATGAGAAGCTTAAACCATGATTTTATCATGGGGCAGTATTGTTAGAACACAAATGAATTTAAACAGGGGGCTAGAATCCATGAGTGTATCACAACTCCTCCAGTCTGTTGCATGTTACACCAGGTGGATAGAATAAATGACTTTTGCCACAGTAAGGGGAACATGGGTAGGGGAGGAGGAAGGGAAAAGGGGGTGAAAAAGGGAGAGGTGAAAAAATGAACAAATGAACAAAAGAGAATCAGAAGAATTCACTATAATAGGCATTGTTGTCGAGAAAAGTTTTCAGTTGTCAAAAAAGTTAGAACTTAGTAGCAAAAACTTAAAAAAAATATTACCAGCAGTGAAAAGTGCATTTATCTTTGCATAAAAGGCTAAGTGTTTAGAAAACAACTTCTACTGCTTCAGGAAACTGGTAGGCTGTTCTCTTAGGTCTATGAGCCCTTATCTGGTCAACATACCGAGAATAAATGACTGCGAAGAGCCTAAGCACATTTGATATCCTTGCAAGTCTTTTTTTTTTTATTGAGAAAAGGATTAAAAAAAGTTTCTGCCTCCTCCCAGCCTCCCATTTCCCTCCCCCTCCTCCCACCCTTATCCCCCTCCCCCCACTCCTCTCCCCCTCTTCAGTCCAAAGAGCAGTCAGGGTTCCCTGCCCTGTGGAAAGTCCAAGGTCCTCCCACCTCCGTCCATGTCTAGGAAGGTGAACATCCAAACTGGCTAGGCTCCCACCAAGCCAGAACATGAAGTAGGATCAAAACCCCGTGCCATTGTCCTTGGCTTCTCAGCAGCCCTCATTGTTCGCCATGATCAGAGAGTCCGGTTTTATCCCATGCTTTTTCAGTCACAGTCCAGCTGCCCTTGGTGAGTTCCCAATAGATCAGCCCCACTGTCTCAGTGGGTGGGTGCACCCCTCGTGGTCCTGACATCCTTNCTCAGCAGCCCTCATTGTTCGCCATGATCAGAGAGTCCGGTTTTATCCCATGCTTTTTCAGTCACAGTCCAGCTGCCCTTGGTGAGTTCCCAATAGATCAGCCCCACTGTCTCAGTGGGTGGGTGCACCCCTCGTGGTCCTGACATCCTTGCTCGTGTTCTCCCTCCATCTGCTCCTCATTGGGACCTTGGGAGCTCAGTCCAGTGCTCCAGTGTGGGTCTAAGTCTTAAATCTAAGTTCAGAGAAGATAACAGGTGAGGAGGTTGAAAGATTATAATAGCCAGGGCCCCAAGATAACTGTTGATTGTATTGTCTAGACACAACAGGCTAGACAAAATGTATCCATAAACTCTCAAAAACATGGTTGCCTGAACAAAATCAGAATGATGAAAATAGAGGTTGGCATTCTAATGCAGACAGTAGAAATTCCACATGGCCTTATCCCAAGACGCAGAACTACAGGAGGTTAGTGGCTGCTGGAGAGGGTCTCTAATTAGTTGTCTCCAGGGATAAACTCCTCCATAGGTTGTCCAGTCCCAAGGGGTCAGCCCTGGACCCATGCACATACAAGCATGCACACATAACAATTATAATTGCAGCAAGTGTCATGAGTTTGGAAGAAGGAAAGACTGAAGGAGGGAGCAGAGGGAGGAATGGTGATACAGTGCTCATGTATGAGATTCTCAAAACCTAAGACTGTGAGTATATATGGAGAAAGAGCTAGAGAAATGGCTCAGCTAGCAAAGGCTCGGGCTCACAACTAAAAAGATTTGGAACCACTCCTCTCCTCTCTTTTCTTCTTTTGACTTCACTTCTCTTCCTCTTTTCCATATTGCTCTATGAAGTTGAAACTCATGGCTTTAAGCATACTATACAAACACCCCACCACTGAGCTACATTCCCATCCCAAGAGGAATTATCTATTGGAAATGCCATGAAATGAGTCCAGAAACTTGAAAAGAAATGGTCCTAGGAAGGAAACAAGAGGTTCCACAATGAATTCCAAGAGAAATTCTTTTTACAGGAGCCACAATTCAGCTTCAGTTTTAAAACATACCTCTTTAAACTTTCTCATTTCACCAACTCTCGGCCGCAACACAGAGATGCATGGGCCCTTTCATTCTCTGACATTCTATGTTTCCACCGTGAGTCTCCCTACTTAAAGGGTTGTTACTTTGATTTCTGACAGCCATCAGTGCCAAAATGAGTAGGTCATGACATTCCCATATCGATGTCCAAAGTACTGTCTATCCCTCTTACGACACATGCATGGTGATTTGATCTCAAGTTTTACAGAAGGGCTATCAGCTGCTGTCTTTCATAAGTGGCTGAATATCTAGGATTTCCTTGAAAAAGCACTGACTTTTTAAAAATGCATCCATTAGACCTGTCTAGAAATATTTTATTACCTTGTACTCCCTCACGGGTGATAATACTGCCTTGACAAATGGATTACCTGAGGGGGAAAAAATGTGTGCACATTCCCAATCTTTCTGGAGACAGACATTTGTCAAAAGGCAATGTCTTCTGTCATTTTCCTGAGAAACCAGGTGTGGCTCGCACTAAAAAGACAAACCAGATCAAATGGGAGCCCTGTACATTCAGCTCCACACCGTAGATCAGATGTCAGAGGAACATAAAGACTTTCCAAAGTCCACTGTTCTTTGCACTTTAGTTCAATTGTTTCTTAATCCTTTTTCTGGTCCATAGGATAAGATAGGCCAAGTATATCTTAATTGAGATAAATTTGAACTAATAATGTGCTTTCCTTTAAGATATTACCACTGGGGATAAAAAAATATCCTGTCAAGAAAGTGTGAATGAAAAGGAAAGATGAAGGAAATACTTCTAAGATTTTCTTCTTTATTTGCTTTCTTGTTGAAACATCAGAAAGGCAAGCAGAACAGCTGTTTTCAACACATGAACGAGGCTGCCAGGTAAAATGTGGAGCACCCAGTTATATTTAAATTCCATATAAACACCAAGTCATCCTGTATTTATTATTTTTCCTTCTGACTAAATCTGCCAATGCTATTACTCATCCTTTCTCTTTCAGAACTGGAGAGATTAAGGCACCCAGTGAGGTAGGAGGCTATTGAAGTTAGCAGCAAAGCTTTCAAATAGGCTTTCCGGCGCACGCTCTGCAGACCATTGATGCAACTCATGTGCATCTTAGTCACAAAGTTTTCTGTCTGCTCCATCCAAAAGTGGTCATTTGGACTTATGTCGGTAAGTAACCTCAGAGCTCGAGAGATTCTAGCTAGAGAGTTGTCACAAGTTCCAGTGAGATCCCAGATGGAAAAAAATCAAAACAAAACCCAATATGGTCTAGGATAGAGTTCAGTCGATCCAGTGTTTGCCTAGCATTACTCCTCAGTACTGCACAAACTGGAATGGGGGTTTGTGCCTGTAGTCCTAGGATTCAGGAAATAGAAGAAAGAAGATCAGAAGTTCAAGGTCATTCTTGGCTACATTGCAAGTCTCAGGCCAGCCCAGGCAACATAAGACACTTCTGCCCCTCCCGAAAATGAACAAATTTAAAAAAGTAAATAGTAAAGTGAGATGGAATAAAGCTTAATCATTTAAAACCGTTTCCATGTTTCTGCTTCATTAGCCAGAACTGTGGCAGTGAGGCCACTGGGCACTTGCCCTAACAAAGAGTAGAGCGACATCAGGGAGGACAGGCTGTCTTCCCAAGTCAAAGAAGTTGGCTTCCCAGCTCTTTGCTGGAACCTCAGACACTCACCTCTATCAGCATTGCAGTTCCCTCATTTCTAAAAGAAGAAGCCGATACTCAACAGAGTTGAAAGGCTCTTCTGCCTCCCAAATGCTGTGATTCTTTGAATGAGCATCAAGGAGAGACAAAAGACTAGAGTCTCAGTGAACATGAGTCCATTGAGCCGTTGACTCACATGGCTCCTTTCCCATTTTCTTGTAGTCATGCTGAACCATCATCCCCTGAGGAGCAGTGAAGGACCTGTGGCATTCAGTGGATTCATTTCTCACCTACACTGACAGGTAGAAACAATTTTTGCCCAGGAAATTGTCCTTGGAAAATAACTTCTTCTTTCTCAATAAGCAGAGATTTCAATGTCAGAAGTGTGATTTATTTTATTTTTAATTTTTCTTTTTTCCTTAATTATTACTGTCACATGGATAGATAGATAGCTAGATAGATAGCTAGATAGATAGATAGATAGATAGATAGATAGATAGATAGATAAACCTGCCAAATTTGTTTAGTGTTGCTCGTGTGTACCTGCTTTGTTGATTTTTGGTTAGTCAACTAGGGGGTTCATCCTTGGGTAAGAATGATCCCCCCTTTGTGGGAGTCATTAATTGACTATAGCTATTCATCTAGGGGTGGGGGCTTGTCAGAGTTCCCCAGTTCACACTGGTATGTCAAATATTGTTGTTATTGTTCGGGTCTTGTTTAGGAAGTTAAATTGCTGAGATTTCAAGGGTGTAGCTTCCCTGTTCTACATAGAAGATACAATCTTACAGCAGATTTCCAGCCCTTTGGCTCTCAAAATTTTTCCATCTGGTTTTCAACGTTCCTCAAGTCATTGGTGTAAGGGTTATGTTGTAGATATATCAAATGGGGCTAGGCACCCCACAGTCATGTGTTTTCTACATTTTCACCATTTGTTGCTTTCTGTAATGGCAAACGTCCACGAGAAAAAGGCAATCAATAACCCTACCAAGCTGTGATGCCTACAAAACACAATCATGTTGAGCACAAGAAGATATTCCCCAAAGGTGAAACAGTGGTACTTATTTCTTCATGTTAACCAAAAGCTATCTAATTGGATTGAAAACCCACACAATAGGAGGGAATTCATGCCTGGTACTGTAAGCCTAGCCACTACCCATGATTGGTAGGTCCCTAGAACAAAGGCAAACCTCTTGCTGTGTCTTTCCTAATGCACTCTAACTTTTACTGCATTCTAAATACTAACCTTGCTTATATCTGCAGATAAGTATCCTCTTTCTTCTCATCAAGAAGGGAGATGCGTTTGTCATTATCTTTTTCTACCTCTCCAGATTCAACCATCTGAACAAGGAGGTGGCACAGGAGTACTGATGATCTTAGTGGGGATATTATTCTCTTGGATATTTTTGTTATTAAAATATTTTAAAAATCTTCCCCTAAATGTCAGTGAAAACTTTCTCTTGGAAGTTCAGAAAAGACTAACATGTTAAGTACGGTTTGAACTGAAGGCCTCAGTTCCCCAAGACCTGACTCTATTCAATACTAGATTTGCAGCATTGACATTAGATACAGAAATAAAAACCATACTAATACCAAAATGAAATCAATTGCTTTTTGCAATGAATTGATGATTTAAATAAAAAAGCACAGATACATACACAAAATATCACCACCCAAGATGCTGCAATCAAAAAGGTGCAAGCAAAAAGAAAACAGGAGAGGATTTGTAAAAGGTTCGCAAAATACAGTTAATGGCCCCTAAAAGTTTATCATGCCATCAGAGTGACTTATCCTAGATCCAGAATCAAGTGATTAAAGTAGCTTTGTCAGACCTTGCTTGTAGATCTGTAGCCACCATGAACAAAGAATTAGGACCTTGGTGGACACCAAGCCAGTCCTTTATCAAAATCCGTTTTTGGTTTGACTTCTTCCCTAACCACAGTTCCTTTGATTTGTATGGGATCATATCAAATGAATCTAGAATTAAGTTTCAGCCTGGATATACACAGTAGAGTTTCAAAGAAGAGTTGATTCTCAATGGAAATCCATGAGACTGCATAAAATATGAGCCTTATGATTAATAACTTAGGAAATATATATAACGAGACCCAGCTTGCTAAGTGTTTTCAAGCATCTCCACTGCCATTGATTATATATAATAGTGTTTTCTCACATTGGAGATCCTTTCTGGCTCAAGCAGCCAACACTTCTATTCATTTAGTAGAAGGTATCTTCCATAGTTTTACATTATTCTAAGTTGACAATTACATATATTAATAGAGTATAAAGTGATTTTATGATTTTAATATAATGTAGAATAATTAAAACAAACTGATGTGGTAATTGCCACCATTGAAGCTGTTAACAGGATGTCTTTCTTTTAAAAAGCTGGGTCACATTCCATTGTGAATAAACACCACATTTTCTTTATATCCCCTTACTCATCTATTAATGATCTCTCAATTAATTTGACTGCTTTAACTCAAGCTGAATTATCCATGGGAGTAAAGATGTCTCTTTAACATATTGATTTCCATTGTCTTGGTAAGAGACTGCTTCTTTTTCCTTTTTTATTATGAAGGGCAGGGCAAATTCTTGGTTTGTAGCTTTTTCTGGTCTGAAATTTACTAAGTGGACCAGATTTCCCCTGAACTTGTGATAATCCTCCTGCCTCTGCCTCCCACCTGTGGGAATGTGGGAATTATGAGAATGTGACTACGTGCGTGATGTTCATATTGCAATTATTGGATTTTATAGAATACAATTTGTATTTAAATATATAAATGGGCTTATAAGCTTGTTGATTAAAGTATAACAAATGCAATGAAGTTCTTTATGTGTATAGATACGTATTTGGCCATGTGACATGTATGCATGTGCCTGTGTAGAATATATGTGGCCTTCATAAATTTCCCTCAGATGCTTTCCCTACTGGACCTCAGAAGTAACCCGTCCCCTGATTTTAGCAACACACTGGATTAATAGCACCTGTCTTCAACCTTCAGAAAGATGGAATTATGAGGTGTACACATTTTGTCACTAAAATACCATGTCTTCTAAACAATAGTACATTATTTGTACTAGTGTATACTATTTCAGTGAATTGGTGAATTACTTAGCTCTGCCCCACCAAGACTTCTATATTCCAGAAGTAAAGTAATGCCAACAATGGTCACCTAGGAGGTCAATGCAAACTTACACAGACATGTCCACTGGTTATCATATGTACTAAAGCCACAACCAAGACAAAACTGTGGTGGCCGTGGGGAAGAGTAGAGGAAGAGAAAAGGGTGGGAAATAATTTATGTTCTCAAAAATATATCTGTTTTTCTCATGTGGTGGGGTTTTCTGGCACTGGAAGCCTGGGCCTCATATATGTAAGGCTAGCAATTAAACACTGAGCTGTAGACCCAAATCTCAGACTTTATTTTTTCTTATCGTGCTATTTTATACATCTAGTCCTCGGAGATTTAAAAAAATAGAAAGAAATTTCTGAAACTCATACAAGTACAGCAAATGAGAAACAGTAACTTTATTAATATAATTTGCATTAAATCTCATAAATAAGAAGGATTTCCAAAAAGATGCTTTTACATGATAAATTCATTTTAATTATGTTTTTCTTATTTACCTGATTTAAACTTCTCTCTTAAATCATTAGACCTTATTAAAAAGCTTTCTTCATAGACATAATGTTCCTTCCTGCCTCAGAGTGAGATTCATTTCCCTTTATAATCAATAAGCCTTGTGTTCCATTGTGCCTCTTTCAAGCAGTTGCTTTCACATTATTTAATCTGTCTCAGAATTTTTCTAAAGGCTTAGATTTAATGTCGTAAAGTAGAAACGAACAGCCTTTAATCAGTAGGTCTGGCCAAAATGACGTTAACCTAAGTTTTATGTACCCGAGTCCCTAGGGATATTTGTGTGATTAAAGAGATTTTTAAAAAGTAAAAAAAATATTTATTAAAGTTTCATTTGAAAATTTTGTTACTAAGACACTTGCTGGCATCATTACACATCCCTGTCACATAGGAGCAAAGAAAGGATAGCTTCTGTTTTTGCTTTATAATCTTCCAAATCCGGTAGTTACAAGCATAGAACAACTTCATGAACACAAAATTGCCACTAAATTCAGTACAGAAAAACAGCTTGTTAGGCAGTGGTGGCGCACACCTTTAAACCCAGCACTTGGGAGGCAGAGGCAGGCGGATCTCTGTGAGTTTGAGCCCAGCCTGATCTACAGAGTGAGTTCCAGGACAGGCAGAGCTATGCAGAGAAATTCTGTCTTAAGGAAAAGAAGATGAGGAGAAAAGAAGGAAAAACTGCCTTTAATAATTTTTAAGCCTTCCTATTTGCTTTCTTTGTCAATAATGGCATGATTTTTCCTTTTTCTAGTATAAATTCTGAATGCTCAGCAAACCTTTTTTTCTGCTGTCCTAGATAATTAGAAAAAAAACAAACTATAATAATTATTTAGGGCTTCCTTCCTTTACCCAATTCCATCCTATCAGAATAGCTCAGGCACTTTTGTGTGACATATTTCCTCTTCTTTCCATTTACTTATCTCTGTCTCCATTAATGCAATTTGATGAGAGCCTTTTGTCTCGTGAGTTCTGCTTTGTCCTTCTATTCTTCCATGTCAAAGTAACCTCTTTATATTCTGTGGCATACAAAAACTATCAGCATATTTTTTTTTGGTGAAGATGACAATGTTTTAGCTACAGTGCAACAACAAAGCCTCAAGTAATTTATTCTGCCCCTTTCTATCCTTTCTATTTCCTGAAATCAAATGGAGTAGGGAAAGGATGCACCAAATGAATAAGTAGTTTTCCATGATGCACCAATTCTGAGAGGATCCAGAGACTCCAGAATGCTGAGAAGAGCCAATGTATCAGACATATGACTCAACCAGAAGAATTAGTAAATGGCCTTTGACTCAACCAGAAGAATTAGTAAATGGCCTTCGTAAGCCTCTGCCCACGTACTTTCTCCTTGGTGGTTCATCGGGGTACTTTCATTCATCCGGTCTATACAATGTGTCATGCTCACTTGGGTACCAACTCTCACACACTCTTCTCTTTACAACGTTTTCCCTCATCACTTGAAAGAGTCACTTCATTCGGTGGCGCTTTCAGTTGCACCGAGGTCCTACTAGATGCTCTGTTATACTTTGCATCATTTGGGGTTTGTTTTTAATGATGGAGCAAAAATAAGTATTCTTCATCTGATTTTCCAAGTAAGGCTTTGACGCTAGAGAATTTGAAAAGCATTGAGTTCAGTGAGAAAAAATGGAAGAGGTAAACCATGTTAACGTTCACCTGACTGAGCTCCCAAGGTCCAGTTGAAGAGCAGAAGGAGGGAAAATATGAGCAAGACAGTCATGGCCGCGAGGGGTTGGTTCACCCACTGAGACAGTGTGCCTGATCTAATGAGAGCTCACCAAAGCCAACTGGACTGGGACTGAATGAGCATGCGATCAAACCCGACTCTCTGAATGTGGCTCACAACTGGGGCAGACTGAGAAGCTAATGATAATGGCACTGGGATTTGTCTCTACTGCTTGTACTGGCTGTTAGGGATGCTAATCTATTTGGATGCATACCTTCCTAAGCCTGGATGGAAGGGGGAGGGCCTTGGAATTCCCACAGGGCAGGCTACCCTGCCTTCTCTTAGGACTGGAGGGGGAGGGGGGTGGGGAAGAGGGAGGAAAATGGGAGGAGGGGAGGAAGTGGAAAATTTGAATGGTATTCTTTATAAAGCATTAAAAAATAAAGTTCACCTGAATGCAGAGTGCTAATTCTTTGTGCACATTCTAGTTTACAAAGAGTGTACCCTAAATTACGTTAAAGGCTTTGGGCTGCATTTAGGACAAAAAATTACTTTTTGATTTATTTGTCTGAAGTTCTAGCTCATCTCTGCCCCAACCCCACTCTGGTCTTCTTGTTACAGCTTACAATGAAGATATATATCTGGTGGTGTGACTCTGCCAACCTTCTTCTTGGTTTAACTTCTTTTTCACTGTTGCTAATTACATATTAATGTCTTTAAACGATGCACCTAAGTTTTTTTCTATATAAATATTTGTGAAATGTATATATATTTGTATGTGAAGATTTTATATGTGACAATGTTTCGTCAGTTTCTTAGAGAATAATTTTCTTAGAAATTCAAGTCAATCAAAATATTGGTCTTAAAACAGTTTTACATAATGTTTCAAAGACAGACTAAGGTCCTTGGTCTACTGTCTGAATTTTTAGGTGATTAGAATAACCAGGCAGCAAGGCTGAAAGGAACTTGGTTTCTATGTAGGCTTTCCTTACCCAGGTGGGGATAGTTATTAAAGTATCTAGTCCCACCATTTCACTTGCTTCTGTTGAAATGTTCTACTTAAGATCTTGAAGACCTTATGCAATATTGTTGCTAACAAAGGGTGTTAGTAACTTTGAGTTCAGTGTTTCTACTCAATGATGCTTTTGTACCAATTTCTAAAAAGTGGCAACAGCACACACACACACACACACAAAAACAATACAAACAAACAAACCCCCAAAGACAGTGAAGCTGTGATATTCATAGGAGGACTGAATGCATGATAGAACATTCTGATTCAAACTACTTAAGAACGGTTTTTCAAAAGACATCTTGGGCTTCGGGTGGGGGCAAGGTCATCCAACTGTCTTTCTAAAACTCCCTCTGAAACCGAAGCAGAGATGTGGTTTTTCACTACTTAAAAGACTGAAAAGGAGGCCTAGTGATCTTATCAGTACATTCAGCAGAATGCTGCTGCCTAATATAAATGAGCTCTCAATTATTAAGTTTTACAAAAGCAGAGCAATTTCTCTTGGGGAGAGAGAGAGAGAGAGAGAGAGAGAGAGAGAGAGAGAGAGAGAGAACCACACCACATGTATGGAAAGTCCAGAGATGTCCTTTGGCAAGCAGGTTTGTGTATCTCAGTCTACTCTTGCGCTGCTAAAGTTATCTAACTGTCTGACTGTGCAAACACACTTTCCACTAACATTCCATTTGGGAAACACTCTTGTGGTTGAAAAGTGAAGGGCCCTCCTAGGCTCATCCGTTTAAGGACCTGATCCCCAGCTGTTGGTGATGTTTGAGAAGGCTGTGGAACCTTAGGCATTTGATCCCCATTAGAGGAAGTGGGTCACTGGGAGAAGGCCTTGACGTTTTATAGTTTAGTCGCACTTCCTGTCTGCCTTTTAATGCCTGTGACCACCTGCCTCGCCCTCCTACCACCATGCCTTCCCTGCCAAGAAGGGCTATAGTTTTCCCAGGAACAGTGAGCCATAATTGGCCCTCGCTCACTAAAGCTCTTTCTTTTCAGGTACTTGGTTCCAGCACTAAGGAAGGTAGACTGAACCAGTTCTCACAGTGAAAGGGAATACAGAGTAGGGAGTGTTACGTCCCAGCTCTATGGTTAGAGGCACAGCCCCAAATCTCAGATGTCTTCGCTCCTCTCTTTTGCAGAATACAAGGATTTTTCAAACACAAAG
Organism: Alexandromys fortis; assembly: GCF_014885135.2. Classification (NCBI taxonomy): domain Eukaryota; kingdom Metazoa; phylum Chordata; class Mammalia; order Rodentia; family Cricetidae; genus Alexandromys; species Alexandromys fortis. Next base: position 596,877 of record NW_026068071.1, read on the forward strand.
TTTCTTCGTGGCCTAGATTTACAGTCAAATTGTCTGACAGCATAAACGGGATTCGTAGAAAATTCAACTCTGTATTGGGGTGATGCCCTCTATAACGGCAGTGCACTCGGTGCCTCTTGAAGACTGACTTGGACCCAGCTTAATATCTCCATATGACATGTTAAAACCCTGAGTCAAAACAATTCTACTCCCAAGTTTTGCAACTGAACTGTGAGAACTTATGCTGGTCATTGGGCCTCCTTGGATTTCAGTAGCTTCTCTTCAAATTTATGCGATTGAGCTGAATGACCTTTTAAGTGCCCTTCTTGGCTAACATTTTATGCCACAAGACCCAGGGGACTTCTTAAATAAAGACACAGCTGATGTGCTTCTGGAACTTGTCACTGACCTTATTGATTATTTAATGTCAGGGCCTTGATTAGAAATGCAATTTCTAATTATAATGTTCCAAAGATGATACTGGGGCACCTTCCTGGGATCATTAACATTCATCAGTTCAGCTATCAGTTATGAAAAGTCTAATAAAGTGGTTCACAACCTTCCTGATGCTGCACCCCCTTTAATACAGTTCCTCATGTTGAGGTGACCCCAACCATACAATTATTTTCATTGCTACTTCATAACTGTCATTTTGCTACTATTATGAATCTTATGTAAATATTCATGTTTTCTGATGGTTTTAGGCAACCCCTTTGAAAGGGTCATTCAACCCCCAAATGAGGTTGTAACCCACAGGTTGAGAATCACTGGTCTAATATATGTCAAGTGTGTTGCTGAACTCAGACTACACAAATGTGAGCAAGATTAATTTCTGCTACCAAGAGCACACAGTTCAGTGGAGAGAATAACAAGTAACTCACTGTAAAATAACAAGTTCTGGGTTTTATTTGAAATTAGATGTTCCATCTCAGCACTGTTAAGATGTGGTGTCAGCTATGGTGGGATCATCCTGTACAGTTAGGCATTGTGTGTCATTCTCGCCTTTGAACCACTAGATGCCAGTAACATCCCCACCAGATAGAACGACAAAATCACCTCTGATTGAGAGCCACTAATTCAATGCATTCTTTTATTTATGAGGAATGTTGTAGCTAAACGACTCTCACGGTAAATTTGTAAGAATGACAGTCATGCTATACATCTTTGGGAATAATTCTGTGTATACACCAAGAGAGTGGTTTTTCACAAATTTACTGTAGCATCTTACTCACTAAGAGGTTTTTTCCTTAATAATATGAACTCAGTACTGCCCTCAAACTTGTAATCTTCTTTGAGGAAGGGCTATAGAAAAGAGTTTAAATAACACCACCATGTGGGAAAGGTTGCCAAGTAGCATCATCAGCTAAGGTGTTCTTACAGATGAGTTTACTTATAGGATGCATCTGTCCAAGTCTTCCCTCTGGGCCTCTGCATTAAACATGTAGTTAGGATCTGACCATGTGCAGGAAAGTCTCAAGGCTTAGAGAATGCTCACGTATCTAAATAAGAGACTACACTAGAGACCCAAGTCAACAAATCACAATGATCCTTGTATATTACTGCATATTGTAGTCTTATACAGAGTACCTAAGCAATAGAACTAGCCTGGGTGTCCATCAGCAGAGGAATGAAAAATGTCTTTTACAGGAAAATAGGCGAAACTGGAAATAATGGTATTATGCAAACTAAGTTTATCACAGAAAAACAAATGAAATATTTTCTCTCATTTTTGCTTCCTAGAATGCAGAAGGGAAAGTGGATAATAAAGGAGGTTACCAGGGAAGCAGGAAAAGGGGGAAAGTAATGGAACATAGCTTTAAAGGACAGCATATTTTTGCATAAAATAGACTGATTTACCCCCTTATAATACAAATTAAAATATATTAAAAGGAAAAGAAAAACCAAGAAGCTAGATTGTAATTGTTTTCATGTCTATTAGCTAACTGCCATTTATGTGAAATCCTTTTCCTTTTGGAACTGAGACATAATGGAATAAGCACTTAACAATTTAGTGAAAAGAGAATGAGCAAGTCTCTGTGAGTATGTGGATGCTCTTCTTTCTAATTTCTTAATAAATTTAATTCAACTTTGATCAAGCTAGTCCTGTTTCAAGGCCTAAGAGCTGATGGGATAATGAAAGGGTGTTCTGTCATGAGTTCATTGCCAAGGATTCAAAACAACATCCTGACATCCTCTTGCACAGCTGACAGACTTTCAGATAGAAAGGGTTCAAAGTATAAATTTGGGGGATACCTATGTCTTTTTGCTTTCTTTATCAGTTGGAATGATTTTGAGTGTCTTTGACTAATTCCATGACATTACTTTCACTGCAGAGGATTATTGGAGATGTCAGGGCAGGTCATGGAATCCTATCACCCAAGTGTTGGGATAGGGTCCTTGAAGTTAGGAGAAAACAGCTGAGAAACCCAATACACATGGTGAGAGCCCACTGGTAAGTTGAGATAAGGGGGTCCAAGGGACAAAGACCCCAGCCTCATCTGAAGTCATGTGTCAGCTATGTTCCAGAATTTTTCTGAGTCATCTTGAAAAAAAAATCACTTTACCTCCTGTCTTCCCATAATTTTTGCTGCTCACTGGAGACAGTGCACACTCTCTTTCCTTCTGGCATGCTGATAATTAGATAAGGTACAAGAAACACTCTGAGCTCTTCAAAAGAGGCACTCTGCAAATGTGAGCTATCACAATTGCTTAATAAATTATGGTAGGAATGAAGTCAGGCACAACTGGCCCCTGATTTGCTTTGTGGCAGACTTCTTAGCTACTAGAATAAGCTGGGTGCTCAAGGAAAGAAGTATTGCAATTTTAGTCCCATTAAGACTCTAGGAAACTTTCTTGTCTGAGCCGAGCACTTGCTTTATCCTAAGCTAAATGGTTCACAGGACACAAACAAAATTGCTTTTTTTCTCTCTTTTCTACTGTTACAAAGATGTACATTCTCTGATGAAAGGTAAGATGACAGTCAGATTTAGATTGCAGTTTAACATAAAGAAGAAATGGGTTGCATCCTCTGATGTTAGGACCTTACAGCTTGCCCTTTTCAACTTCAGAGTTCGGCTCAATATATACTAGATAAGGTTGTGTTCCTGAAGAGATACATTTTATGTATTTTCTTTTTACTTTGACATCCTACTATTAAAATGCCAATGAATTGCATATGTGTGCCTTTATAATTCACAAAAATAAACAAGAAATTATAAGGAACAGAGAGAGACAGAGACTGACACACACACACACACACATCTTTCTAACCTCTAGGCTCAAAGAAAAGATTTTGTCATAAGTCTATACTCTGTATTTCTCATCAAGTCATCATCCAGTTGGCCCCTAGTTACAACATGGAATTGATGAGTAACTGTCACTTCCAGTAGCAAGCATCTCAGGGAAGTTTGCATTTTCTCTTCCAAAATTTTGATGCTGTCCCCTGTGTTCACATGCTCAGATGAGATATACAGTTTATGGTGCAGAAATAAGAATCTACATGTCATGCTTTGATGAATGCCCACGTAATCTCCAGTGTTGTCTCCAAAGTGAAACACTATTGAACAACACACACTTGAGAATTCCTCTGGTCTTTGATAACCAATATTTCTATACCAAGAACATTTGATGCTACTCCAAGTCTTGTGACCTCTGTTGTTGACAAATTATCCACCTCCCAGTCTAACGTTTTTAAAAAAAAAAATCTGAAAGATACATGTACGCATGCACACTAAGGTATGAATCTATAAATGAAAGGCGTAATGGGTGCATATTAGGTATGTGTTGATAAGATCATCAACTACCATTACCAATCTACTCAACTTGATCATTGAAGTAGATATTCAGTAAACTTGGTTGTATAAGGTGATAAAAGGAAATATCCCCCAAACGTAGCAGACTAACTTTTAAACCACCACTTATACGAATGCTTTAGGAGAAACAACAGACTGCTATTTTCTTCTTCATTCCAGCTCCCTGAGGGCAAATCCAATAGCTGGATGAATTAAAAAATGTGTCCTTCTATTTTTAATGCAGCTTGTAAACGATCTCAGAGCCCTAGACAAGAGATTTACTAGGAATTAGTTAAATTTATAGTCACAAAAAAAACCATCAACTCCTTGTATGGAATACATGTCAGCAGAAGACACTGCCTACACCAGAGCTTTAATTTAAACATAGCCCATGTGAAACCTTTTACAAGAGACAGTCCTCCATTTCACTAGGTATAAGACACGGTTTAACTTAGAGCATCCCTCTCTCCTCTGGATCCTTCCTTAAGAGATGCTGGTAAGCATGTGTGTTTAGAAAAGATCAAGACAAATGGGACATTTCTATTAGTCTTGTGACCTTGAAAGCCACAGTTTACTAGATTTAGAAAAAGTAAATAAACGAAAATTCTATTTCAAGCCACTGATTGAATTCTGACAGTGAGATTACACCTTGAAAAGCACCCAGGCAAGAAAGAGCAGATTTACTCATTCGTGTGATCTAAAGTTTCTACCACGACTCCCACTGAGAACACACCCATTCCAGGAAGAAGAAAGACAAGAATGTTTTGGGAACTTGAAGCTGAGAAAACATAGAGCGCTATAGAGAAATAACTTGCAGATTATGCTGAAAGTGAGGGGCAGAGCAAAACCTCTTCCTTTCTGTTATCAATGCACTGACTCAGAAAAATCTAAGCAACATATCATTCTCCAAAGTAAGAGGTAACTCTGTCCTCTCCCATGCAATTCCCTTTAGAATTTATGTACCCACAGATCGCATGTATCATGGCTTACCGTTAACTTACTGGCGTCTGTTAAGGGTCCTTCCTGTCATATCCAGCAGGAATGCAAGAGGATGCGTGCTCTTCACCCCCAAGTGGCATTTGACTCCTGTCCATGCAATCACTCAATGCAGTATGGATGAATGGGCTATGTTCAGTTTCACTGCCTTACAGTGTCTTTATTCCTCACAGCACAGAACTAGCAGGGCAGCGAGCACTGGCTGCTGCCGCCGCCACTCTCCTCTTTTTCAAACTAATGGAAAAAGTGGGCTGCAGAAAGCTCTCCGCTCACTCCCTCTCCTTCTGCTTACTGTGACAAAGTTAAAGCTGCAGCATTGAAAAAAGAACAAAAGGAAAATACAAGACAAGCTGCCTCCGTGGAGGAGCTTTCTCTTCCAGCAAAACATTATGCAAGGCAGACTGCGGGACAATATCCAAAGTCTGGAACTTTACTAACCCACAGCCCTCAAGCTAAATTGTACAGGCACCTGGACCTGGCAGGCATTGGTCGCCCCATCAGTACCTCAGTAACATACCTGAGGAGTGCAGTGAGGCCAGCAAATAAACATCCAATAACAAGCAGAGAATGAGGCCGACAGCTTAACCTTGCTCCTGCCTTCAATGATGCCAAAGTGTTCTGTTTGCTCAGGACTCTCCTTTTACCAACATTCAATTTGAATGAGCCAGGGCAAGTGCACTGCGCTCGTCAGCTCCTGAGAACAGGATGCATTTATGTGAAACACGAGGAGAATGCCTAATGCCGAGCCACCCTCTGCATTCCCAGGAGCTATTATTACAGGGCTAGCTTACATTGCACCATGCCTTCTTGAGCACTGCGACGTCAAGTGAATGCTTTCCGAACACATTCACACACACACACACACACACACACACACACACACACACCTCAAATGTTGTGATTCTTACATATTGAGGGAAGCGCTTTCCAAAAGCTGTCATCTGTTCCCAGGGAGAAGATTGGGAACCCTCTTTGGAGTGAGCTGACCGCTGTGCATCTCTTCCATCTTTCCATCAGCGACTTTTCAGACAGAGAGAATGATTGCCAGGGCCCTGTGGAATGGCACCTTTATGCTGAGGAGGAAGTGCTTTTTGCTCCTTTATTAGAAACGGATTGAGAAAAAATAAGGCACCTTGGCTTTCATTCATTTTTGACATACCACATTAAATAGAACCTTCATAAAAACAAGTTGTCTAAAAGTATGTGAGTTTATGTGACAATATATCAAGTGGCCATCCAGATACACATGGTTAACATGGCAGTAGCTTCAGATCGATGACTACCTTAATTGTCACCATAGAACCTTCCTACAGTAAATGACGGAAGTAGATGCAGAGATCCACAGCTAAGCACTGGGTCAAACTCTTGGGGTCTAGTTATAGACAGGGAGGAGCGATATGATACTCAAAGGGGCCAAGACCATTATTGGGAAACCCACAGTGACAGCTGACCCTAGCAAGTGGGAGCCCCTGACTCCAGACTGACAGCTGGAGAACCTGCATAAGTTTGAACTAGGCCCTCTGAATGTGGGTAACACTTGTGTGACTTGGATAGTTTGTGGGGACACTGGCAGTGGAACCAATATTTATCTCTAGTGTATGAACTGGCTCTTTGGAGCCCATTTCCTATGGAGGGATACCTTGCTCAGCCTAGATACAGATAGGAGGGCCTTGGTCCTGCCTCAAGTGATGGAATAGACTTTGTTGACTCCCCATGGGAAGCCTCACACCCTCTGAGGAGTGAATGGAGCATGGGAAGAAGATGGGGGGAGTGGGAGGATGGGAGGGGGATAATTGGGATTAGTACATAAAATAAGATTGTTTTCAAAAGAAAAAAAAATGACCTATTTGCAGCAGCAAGGGAAAACAGCTATCTTGGTGCGTGTAGTTTTATATTTTCTCCTCCTTTGTAGCACATTGAATTGTGGAGTCCATTGCTATGGTGGTTTCTATTATCTTACCATTGCTCTACAACTGGTCCAAAGATTCTGCTTTGTTCTGCAGGTCAAGAAACTATTGTCAGACTGAAAAAATGACTCAGAGAGCAGATGCTTGGTGAAAGACCTCAAGATTTGAGTATAGACCCTAGAGTTCATAGCAGAGAGAACCAACTCCTGAAAACTGTCCTCTGACAGTTTTTATCTCTCTCTCTCTCTCTCTCTCTCTCTCTCTCTCTCTCTCTCTCTCTCTCTCTTTCTCACATACATACATACATACATACATACATACATACATACACACGAATGTTTAAAGGAAGCATTTGGCTTACCATATTCAAGTGAATGCAAACTTACTCAGAACCCTCACAAGAGAATGATGCCTGAAATTGTCCTAGGTTCATCCTTCATGTTGATAAAATACTATGATATGATATGATAAAAATGCTATGATAAAATACTCTGACAAAATATATTTAAAGGAAGATAAGGATTTTGCAGTTCACAATTCCAGGTGGCAGTCTATCATGGCAGAGATATCATGGCGGAAGTAACTTAAAATAGCTAGTCATATGCAGAATAAAAGAGCAGAGAAAGAATGGGCTCATGCTTGTTTGCCAGTACCCAGATGGCCCTCTCCTTGCCTGTTCAGGGCCATGCATATAAAATTGCGCTGCTCACGTTCAGAGTAGGACTTCCTACCTCAACTGACATAATTGAGAAAATCTTTCACAGGCCAACTGACCGAGACGATCTCTCTTTGAGACTCTTTCCATGTGATTCTAGATTGTGTAAAGTTGACAATTCAAACTAACCATCATATAGATTTTGCTAGGAAATAGAAATAGAATATATAGGTATGGATGAAAGGGAGTTGCAATGGGAGGATCAAGCAGGGAGAGGGAGAGAAGAGGGGATTGTAGGAGAGAATACAGGGAAAGACAGTCAAAATTAAAGGACCCAATATGGTAGAAACTTCCAGTACCAAAATTGTGCTACATATAATCAAGTTATTGGTCAAAGAGTTCCCCTGCAATTTCCCGAACAACCAACCTGTTTCAACGACTATAGGTTGCTCTCCACAAACTGACAGTAAGGCCCCATTACTGAAACAGCACCTATACAACTCATTGAACATGGCTGATGTTTACACAGAACCTTCACCCTTATGTTCCAGCATCCTTGGTACAGAAAGGTACTCTGCATGATCTCAAAGGAGAAACATAAACACCAAGATAGCCATAAACCCTTTATATACAATAGTGTACTATCTGTAAAATATTCTAGTGTAATGGTGGCACAAAGCTTGTAGGAGTAACCAACCAATATCTGATTTGACTTCAGGATTACTTTATGAGATCGAACCCATGTCTGGCATTGCTTGGGTCATCAATAACCTGAGACTAGAGAGCCCAGGACCCTAGGGTAAAACCAAATAATACTGATGTATATAAAGAAAAAAATATGTAGTGATAAAAATGACCCCTAATGATATTCTGCTATACTCACAGATCAATTCCTTGTTCAGCCATCATCAGAGAGGATTCCTCTAGCATCAAATGGGAACAAGTAAAGAGACCCACAGCCAGAAATTATGTGGAGAATGAGAGACCTTGGAATACTCTGACCTAAATGGGATGTCTCTATCAAATCCCTCCTCTCAAGGCTCAGGAAACCCTGCAGAAGTGGAAGAACGCAATGTAGAATGTAAGAGTCGGAGGGCATGGAGGGTACCAAGAAAATAAGGCTCTCTAAATCAACTGAGCAAGGCTCAGTCACAGAGGCTGAAGCAGCATGCCTGGGGCCTGCCTGGGTCTGTACCAGGGCCTCTGCATATATATTATGGTTTCCAGTTGGACTCTTGAGTATGTGAACCTTCTCTTGGGTCCTTTTCCTTCTATTGTTTTGTCTTGTCCAATATCAATGTGATAGTTTTTGTTTTCTCTTATTACATTTTATTATCTTTTTTTTTTAAAATGAATGAATGAATAAATGAAAACTTAGCCACTATGGTAAAGGTTACCAAATGAGCTGTCATTTATACCTGCTGGGAAAGGGAAAATCAATTTTCTCCAACAAGAAAATGAAGTACTTTGCTAACATATTATGGGTTCCACAGGATTTTTTTTGTTTTTGTTTTGTATGTTTGTATGTGGATGATTTTATTGGTCACAGCTTGATGAGTTTTTTGGACAGATGATGTTTTATTTTGTTTTCTTGTTTTTTTTTTTGTCACTATTGTTGCTGTACTGGGTCTTTGTTTCTTGGGAAAGAATTTAAAGATTGGTGAGTAGGAAGGGAGAGGACAGCTGTAAGACTTGATGACAGGGAGAAATATGATCAAAATATATTTAAATTTAAAAATGGCTTCAAAAAATAAAAAGCCTAATCATAATAGAAATGAACTGTAATTTTTGGATGCTAATTAACCTAATAACCAATGAATGACAAAGGAAAGGTATTTCACAAGACCAAAACTTGCACATGTAACTCTTCAGCTCCCTAAAACTCTCTAATCTCTTCCTGGATCCAGCTGATAAAAAAAAAATGGTTTACTGGTAGACAAAGAGATATTAATAAAATAGATACCTAGTCTAAAATCAAACATCAGAGAAGTCAGCAGGGTTATGAATATGATAAAAAATATATATGTATATGTATAAAGTTATTCTTAAATTTTATTTCATTTTATATGTATGGGGGTTTTGCCTTCATATAAAACTGTGCACCATATATGTGCCTGGTGCCTACATTGGCCAAAGAGGGCGTCAGAAACCCTGGACTGTAACTGGAGTTACAGATGACTGTGAGCCATCGTGTGGGTGCTGGGAATCAAACTTGGGTCCTCTGGAAGTTGAGCCATTGCTCCTAAACACCAAACTGTTTCTTCAATGTCAAAACCATCCCCCACAATTTTTTTTAATTACTCAGCAATATTACTTTCTGTCACCTTCTCTTTGAAGCTATAGCCACTTTCTCTTCCATGAACTAAGAAACTGTGTATGGATGCAGAAAGATAGATAGATAGATAGAGAGAGAGAGAGAGAGAGAGAGAGAGAGAGAGAGAGAGAGAGGATTAATAGCATAGGAGTAAGTATTGAGTTACATAAATCTCATCATAGTGTCAATGAAAGATAAAAATGTCTGATTAAGAGATTTTATAAATAGTTTGTAAATTGACAGATCAAAAATAAATTCTAGTAGAGTCTTAGACTCAACACAAGACCTAAGTATACCCAGAGGATTTCTAAACATAGATCAGACATTTGAGGCCATTAGTATATGCCAGGGAAGTATGAGCGCTTATATAGGAGAAACAGATGCATATGTTAGCGCCTATGATTAGGGTAGAAAACATTCAGGCAAATGTTCCCTTGAGCTCTCTCAGAAGAGAAGCAAGGTTTTTGTGATTATGATTGCTCACAGAGAGCTGGGACAATTGGATGATGTGTTCCAGCATTTTGGGGGGAATGTAGAGGCAGCTGGTAGGAAATAGTGACTAAAAATATCAACTCAAAAATCCCAAATGGATGATGCTCTGGATGAATGGATTCATGTGCATGTAAGCATGTCAAAAGTGCTCTGATAGACAGTGCTCACTCAGTATAACATGTTAGGGGATATGGGAATGAGTAATAGGTCACACCTCCAAGACCAGCCGGGGCTCAAGGCCATAGAACTCAACACTTTCCCTCATAAAAAATGAGACTGCACAGGAATTCTTGGTTGTACAAAGCAGAAACTTCTCAGTGTTTCAAAACAGCTGATACCTATCTGGCCACATCCATTGGGGAAAGGGTCTGAGGAATAGCCAAGGATGGTTGAGCCCTCACAGTGCACACTGAGCTCTTTCCCTGACAGAGGCCGGCTGGAGCTTTTGACTTGGAAACACTGTGTGATGATTAGTGGGTTTGCCTAAAGTATTAATGATGAAATTTGTCAGCAAAATATCAGCAAGTGACCCTGTTGTTTTGCACATGTTTTCCATTCATCTGGATCACTGACAGGGAAGGAAATCGTGACCCAAGCCACGGATGTCACAGTGCATGAGCAAAGTGAGCCTAGAAAGACACGGATTCATATTGATTCAGTCTGGGAACACTCAGAGATGGCATAGTTAAGTAGATCACAAAGCAGAATGAAGTGAGGTACCAGGTGCAGAGGAGAAATGTAGGGATACAGTGGGAGATGACAGGAATATTCAAGCTGCCTGAGTAATGTGTATACCATCCCTAAGGGAAACTCAGAGCCATCAACTCTTCACATGTCAGCGACTTATACGGAGATGAGGTCCCCATCCCTTCTGTGACACTGTTTATATACCTGACCCGATTTCAGTACTGCTGCATTTTATCTTTCCCAAATGTGGTGTTGCTGTTCTCTTCCTGAGTTGTGTTCTCCCCTCATTTTACATCACGTTTTAATATTTCTGTGGACAATCGTGTGGATGGGAGTCCCAGGACTTTTGCTCCTCAGGTCCGTAGCTCGCCCAGTTGGAGAACATGCAAACCTGGGTGGATAGCGAGGACTCGGAGGCTCAGGCCACATCAGGGAGCTCCTCCATCCCAGCTCACTAGTGAGTGTTCGTTCTAATATAGATCACACAGGTTTCAAGAAAATTAAGTCTTTTTAATTTAGGGGCTCAATGGAGGAGCTCTCATTTCTCTCCAATCGCAAACTTCAGTCTAAAACTGTGTGGCGTGTCGTTATGAGTTGGTAGCTCAACTCCTAAACTGATCCACAGAAAAAATTCACAAAGTTGCAGAAAGATTGATGAATAGTCCGCTTTACATTCTCTCTGCCTGTCTGAAATATGAATCCATTCTGGTTCACACCACCTGGGAAGCAGAGAAGGGAGGTTGGCAAGAATTCAGGGCAAGCCTGGGCTACACCTAGTTCAAAGGCAGTCTGGGGTACAGGATGAGATCCTTTGCCAGTAAACAAAAATACATAGACTAATTAAATAATAAATAACCTCATTATTCAATTCATGTACATATATCTCTAGAGCCCTTACTTTGGGCATCCACACAGCTATAAAGAAAGCTGAATGGAGCTTACGGCTTTGGTAAAATTCAGGGAAAAATAAATGAACAACGTGGCCGTGTTAGTCCAGTGAGGTCAAATGATTTCTGCAACCCCTGACAGCAGTAATGCACCTTTCAGGGACAACCAACTGGCAGATGTGACCCAAGTGACAGAATGGTCACAGAAGCCTTTGTTCCTCCTTTGAAAAGCTACCACCCTTGTGGACGTTGTTTTCTTCCCTGATAAAGCAACACTGCTCTCCAAAATGGTACTCAAACAAAACAGCTCTGGAGTGGATGACTTCAGATTTAATTGGATCATTTTTACCCTGAGGGGGATTTGTTTCCCCTGGAGTTCTAAACATAGCAGTAGACCACATAGTTTAAGCTTTGGATTATTTACAAAATGATTTGTCCCACTGGTTTCTTTGCTTTGTTAGCTGGCAAATAATACCATTCTATTGTCAGGTGGGGACTAATTCCTTCTCTCTGTGTGGGGCTTGACACAAAAGGTATTTTTAGGGTCAATTGAAACCAGGAGGTGAAGAAAAAGAAAGAAAAAAGAATGAGAGAGAGAGAGAGAGAGAGAGAGAGAGAGAGAGAGAGAGAGAGAAAGAGAGGGGAAGGGAGGGAAGAGGGAGGAAGGAAGAAAAAAAGGAAGAGAAAAGAAGGAAGGAAAAGAAAAGGAAAAAAAGAAAAAAATGAAACTAGCAGCTAGACATTGATACAAATCTGGATCAAAACAGAGGAAAAGTATGTGCCATTTACTTTGATATACTTGCAGCATTTATTATCTGGGACTGGGGTTTTTAAAGAGCAAACACTTGTTAAGAGTTTAAGCAATCAAGCCTCTGATTATCGCTTAATGACTGATCTCTCTTGAAGGCTCCATCATAATTAAAATGCAAAAAAAGGGGGAGGGGAGAAAATGTCATAGGGGAATTTGAATTTGTAAAAACCCAAGTTAAAGCATGTGAAATGTAATATTCTGCCTGCAAGACGAATTATTTCCTTTTCACTAAGCAGTCGGTTAAAATTCCACTCATGCAACAGAGGAAAGTGTGTGCGTCAGCCCACCCCATGAAAGCATGAAGTCATGCATATTGTGATTACGCACTTGATTTTACAAGTTCAAGTCAAAATTATACACTCTCTACCTGAAGAAGACTAAACCGTACAGAAATTGTCTTGTACCTGCGGGATCACAGAGTGAGGCAGTAGCCGGAGGGAAGACGTAGAGATGTTCTCACAGCTCTCAAAAGCTTCCAAGCTAGTTCCTTTACTTATGGCTGTGACTGGACATCGGACATTAAACCACTTGGGGAGGAAAGATTGTGATTCACAGCTTGAGGGCTAATTCATCCTGGAAAGGTGTCGCAGGCAGCAAGAAGTGTTTTCAGCTGTGGTATCAGGGGTGTAATGTTGGTTGTTGTCTTATTGGTAGATCAGGAGTCAGAGAGAACAGGATGCGAAGCAAGGTCCACATCCAGCAACCTACTTCCTCCAGCTAGGTCCCACATGTCAAGATCCACGGCCTCCGAAAACACTGTCACTAGCTGGGGACCGAGTGCTTCACTCTATAAGTTGGACACTATGAGGGCTATTTTATACCCAAACCATAACAACATGGTGGCACCAAATGATGAGGGATCACTCTATCAACACTCTGCCTCCCTGAACATAGTACCAGGAAGATGGTAAGCTCCCACCATACTTTACTTCAACACAGATGCCTTTATTTCCCCGAATGATGTCATTATAACCCATAGCTCAGCCTACTTTGAAGAATGATGTCAAAATTGGTTAATAAGGAGTCTGGCTCTCTGGCAGCATAAAACAAAAGAGCACCCTGTCTGAGCTGAGAAGCCAACGTGCCTACTTGATCTTCACAGATTTACTGAGATCCAAACACTGTTATTACCCTGGAGAGTTAGAGATGCCTATGGCGGCGCACAGAGCAAGAACATGGTAGCTGAATCCCTGGGAATGACATGACTGCATCTCAACCAAGTTTCAGCCTGCTATCCTGGCTGGGAGGTCTCCCCACAGCTGCTGTAATGGAATCTTGGCAGATGCATTTAAAACCCTAAGGTCTTGGCCCACCCGAGAAGTCCTGGTGTAATTGGAAGCAAGTTTCACCTGGGCATCAGGATTTTAAAACAAACCAAGCCCAGCAGTGGTGATGCACACCTTTAATCCCAGCCCTTGGGAGGCAGAGGCAGGCTAATTTCTGTAAAACCATATAGAAATTACATCCAGGGAGTTCTAGGACAGCCAGGGCTACACAGAGAAACAGTGTCTTGAAAATACAAGACAAACAAGCAAAAACATAAAAACAAGAAACCCTCTTTATGTATCAGTTTCATTTTATTTTTGGTTTTGGTTCTGTTTGCTTTTTTTTTTGCTTGTTTTGTAGACTCAGATTGTACAGATCAGGCTAGCCTGGAACTCACTGCACAGCCCAGACACATGCCAATCCTCTGCCTCAGCTTTGCACGGACTGGAATTCCAGGTTTGAATCACCATACTTGATAAGATTAATTTTATGTTATCCCAAGTGATGTTACTGTTCAGAGGACATTGAGAACAACCAGAGTAACACTGACAGTTTTCTGGGAAGTACTAGAAGTTAGCAAATATCAAACATTAGGAAGTTGCTTTTAGTTATTGTTAATATAACCCCAATTCAGGAAATTTAGATTTAATCGATGGCAAAACACTGTCTCAAAGAGTCAGCTGTGGCAGGTGACTGTGAGTTCAAGGCTATCCTGGTCTACATAATAAGACCTTGTTCCCCTCCCCCAATTAGCTAAATTTTTTTTTAAAAAAACAATAACTCAGGAAATATCAGTGAAGCCAAGGGTTGCTTGAGACAAGCACAGCACGGTGAGCAGATAAATAATTCTTTGCTAAATAGCAGAACTGAGAGTTGGTCCAGAAGGGGAGATGCTTGCTGCTCAAAAACAAGATCTTGATTTGGATTTCCAGCACCCACAAAAAAGCTGGGGGGAGCTGAGTGCCTGTAACCTCAGCACTGGTGGCAGAGACAGGCAGCCCCCCCTCCCCAGGCTGTGAGCTTCTAGTTCTGTTAGAAATCTTGTCTCGAAAATTAAGCTGTACACCAGGCACAGTAGTGCACACCTTTAATCTGAGAACTGGGGAGGCAGAGGCGGGAGGTTCTCTGTGAGTTCCACGACAGCCTGGGCTACAGAGTGAGTTCTAGGACAACCCGACCCTGCCTCGTAAAAGCAAACAAACAAACAAACAAACAAAAAAAAACAAAAAAAATTACCAAACACAAAATAAGGTATAGATATGATTGAGGAAAACATCTGACATCAGTCTCTAGCTTTCCACATGTGAGTGTGCTTAGGCAAGGGTGAGCATGTGCATACACACACACACAGGAAGCATGGATACACGTACAGACATAGATACACACACACACACACACACCTACACAGTAAAAAGTACCACATTTTAAAAAGAAGTGTAAGTCTAGTCTTTCAAAAGTATCTGCATTTAGACACCATTCCACACTTATTAATATATTAATGTTTTGGGTTTCTTGATTAAACAGAATGTTCAGTTAAATGTGAATTTCTGAAAAATAGTAAATATTGTGGGTCTGTACATAGCTGAAAAATATATATTATGTCCCAAATCCTGCACGGGTCATGTGTGTACAAAAATTATTTACCTACGTTTATCCTGCATGCTGTATTCGCATTTGCAGTATGTGGCCTCTCTGTTCACAATGAACCCTACGTGTCCCCAGGACTGTAAATTACTGATCTCATGTGCCAGTCTTTGTGAAAACATTTAGCAAAGTATGGCACATTTAACTTTTTCAGAAACTACTGCTGCACAGATCTGGCAGTAGCCCCTGGCTCATAATAAAGTGACCTTACATGGGTGCAATCTTTACTGTACTGGCATATTCTAGCAAACTGCACAGAGGAAGTCTTTAAAATCTCATTTATATACAAGAGTTTCGCAACTATGGATTTAATCAACTCTGGATCAAAACTGTCTGCAAAAAAAAAAAAAAAACTTTCAAGAGCCTCACAAAAGCACAATTTGAACTGATTGCAAGGTAATATGTAGATACGTTCTTCCCTACTCCCCTCCCCAGACTCTCTACTCCTTACACGAGCACCGCTTGTCTGGAGTTGAGGTTGTGTACAGTGTAGTCAGGCCGTGCATAGCTGACTCCGTCTGCACTGAACACATATCAAGTTTATCGTCATTATTCCCTAAACATCAGAGTATAGCAAGAATTTACATAGCTTTTAAATTTTATTGGGTATTATAAGTAAGCTTGAGATGATTTAAAGGCTACTAGAGGACTATCGCAAACTCCACTCAGCTTTAAAATCCACTATGAAGAGCAGCCACTTCAGAATCTGTGGACTGTGGCATGTTTGGGGGAGTCCTAGAAAAAATGCCCCCACTGAAGCTGAAGGATGACCATACTCAGACTAAAATTACAAACGAAACAGGGGCTGGGAAGATGGCTCAGTAGGTAAAAGTGCTTGCAGTACCAGCTTTACTGCCTGAGTTCATATCCCTAAAGGCCAGGTCAAAAGCTGACCACAGCGACAAATATCGGCTCATTCCAGCACTCCTATGGGAAGACAGAAGATGGAGACAGGAGAAACACTGAGAGGCTCATGGACCAGAAGGCCCGGAGTATGCAGCTGAGTGACAGAAATAAGCGACCCTGCCTCAAACCAAAGTAGAAAGGAAGAACCAAGTGCCAAACATTGTTCTCTGACCTCCACGTGTGTGCCACTGCACGATCACACCTGCACACACAAAAAGATACGTGCGTACACAAATAAAGACATCTTTAATTAGATAAAAGCAAAATAAACTCAATACAGGATTTAGGAAATACTGTTTAGAGGACAGTGCCTAATCGGGGACATCCATTCTAATAGCGAAGGGGGGGGGGGTTTCAAACAAAACCGGTTAAAGACGGCCAGTACATGACAATTTAGTATAAAGCATGACTAGAAATTGCCCAGCAGCCAAGATAAAAAGGGAAACTCAGTCTTTTTCTGGGTTCTTTATCTAATAACAGCTGCAGGATTTCTGAAAGAGGAAACACCCCTCCCAACCCCGGCCCTGAGATTCATGGTTTTCTGTTTGTTGTGGTACTGGGGATAGAAGAAGGACTTTGCAGATGGTAGACAAACACCCTGCCATGAAGCAATCAATCCCAAACCCTCATATGCCACTGGGCTAATTAATCAATAAGACTCTTGGGACAACAGAGAAGAACATGTTACTGTAAACAACAGAAGCATTCACAGCTACAAACACTGTCAGGGATTCTACTGGAGAGCAGTCAGGAAGTATACACTAAGAATGTTTGTAAGGAAGACAGGCTGGCCTCTAATAGTTTTAGAAACTTCAATGAATGTAATTACAGACTATTGTTTTCCAGAATCTTTTCTTATTCCTCTGTAATATATTGTCCCACGCTTCAGATCACTTAGAACACTTCCCCATCAATTTCCATTCTCTGTGTTTTTTGGAGAGCTGATTTCCTGAACATGGAGCCTGGAGAGGCACTGCCCTAGACTCCTTCATTAGCTCCAGGCAGCCAAGCCCTTGCACTTGTTCCCTCTGGCCAAGGCCACTGACAGAGGGGAGCAGCCTTTTCCTGTGAATGATCTTGAAAAAAGAGCCAGAAGAACTTCTGCCTGCTTTGGCTTGTGCTTTTTCTCAGCCCTTTCACTTGCTTTCTCCCTTTGAAAAGTTTAAATGAGGGAAGCTGTTGGAAGCAAACACCCTCTGGACTTGTTGCTGGGTGGATTGGTTTGATTATTGAGGAGCGCAGAAAGGTTTGGGCTTGTTTGTTTGTTTGTTTTCCTTCTTCTTTGGAAATTTTTGAGAACTGTCAAAGAAATTGTTCCATACCAGAAAATTCTTTTAAATGGAAAAGTTTAGGCCACTTAAGGATACTTTCTTTAAGGTGATGAACAACAACAACAACAAAACAATGAGGTCATAGGGACAGGAAAGAAACTGTGTTCAACCCACAATATATACATGTGTAAAAGGGTGCAAAAAAAAAAACAATCTACAAAATAAAGCAAGGAAAAATAAGGAAATAAATGCTGATGAAGAAGCAGAGGAAGGGGAGCCCTTATTTACTATTGGTGAGAATATAAATCTGTACACCCAGTATGAAAAAAATCACTATGGAAGTTTCTCTAAGAAGTAGAATAAGCGTATGATGCAATTATAGCATGTTATTGACTCTTAGTATTCCCACAGAGAGACCTGCAATCCACATCTATAAATGTACTAGTCACAGTTGCATAAGAATGGAACCGTCCTGAATGGCCATTAACAGATGAAAGGATGAAGACCATGTGGTGCACAGACACGAGGGAATTTTATGTAGCCATAGACAAATATAAAGTCTGCCATTTTCAGGACACTGAGTAGAAGTGGAGATAACTGTGGTGAATGGAATTAGACAGACTTAAAATGATATACATGTGTGTGTACATGTATATACCTGTGCATGTGTGTGTAGGTTGTAAAACTAGAAAGAGGATCTTGGAGGGGAGGAAGAGACCTTAAGGGAGGGGAGAAAAGAGATAGTAATGGGATGGATTAGGCAGGAAAGCTGAAAGGGCAACAAATTGGAGTGAGGAAGGGAACCAGTCAGAAGGGAGCAGAGGGCACTAAGCAGGGCAGTGTGGAAGGATAAATTGAGAACAAAGTATAGTGACACATACGTATAGAATTGCTTGGCATGCTAACTTAAGAACTTACTAAAAACTTAAACATACTCTTTAATCTCAAAAACAAGAGGGAGGTTAGATAGATAGATTATAGATAGATAGATAGATAGATAGATAGATAGATAGATAGATAGATAGATAGATAGATGTTAGAGATATGTGTGTACATATACATATGTATATATACATATACCATCATAAAACACTGTGTATATTTGTATAGAATAGGGAAAGAAGACAATATGTCTGCCTTGATTCAGATCATTACCTATAAGCAAGTCCAAACTGAAGAACTTGACCTATTTGAACTTTCCTTCTTCCTCCAATCCCAGTCTCTACTCACAGATCACATCAAAATCTATTTGTTGAGCCTATTATACATCACAGATATTGGGGAACTTTTCTATAAGAAGAGTGTTCAGGTATGACTCAGGTATCACCCCAAGGTCTACACTGATAACAGGTTTGAGTTCCAGGGCGGTAGTGTTAAGAGAACTGAGAGGTAGGGGGCATTAAGTGGTCCTTATGTCCTTAAGTGTGTGCCCTCAGAAGACACTATGGACTCTTTGGTAGTTTTTATGCAATGCCATGCATTCTGGGAAGCCTGTTGTTTCAGAAGCAAAGCCGACCCCTCCTGCTCCCTCTGCTTCCTGGCCCCAAATGTGACCCCTTGCTCGAACACAAGCTGCTGCCAATGGCATCTGGCATTAGCTGGGAGGCCCTCAACAGACCCGTGCTAATGCAGGCCCTGTACCCGCTATGCTCTAAAACTATGAGCTACATAAACCTTTTCTCTTTGTAAAGCTATCGGCCTCAGCTATTTCAATACGGTGATTAAATTTAAATAGAATTTCCAGTGACCACATTAATTTCTCTACAGCCATCAAACTCCTGCTCCTCTATCAGAATTCAGATTAAACACACAGTGAAACCTCCACAGAACAAGCCAGGCATGGATCGTAGCCAACATGGCATTTTATACACACCTATAGCTCTTTCCATACTGTATGATCCTCTTCCCTATTTTATACTGGACAACTTTCATTCTAATCTTTCCTATTTGGATTGAGATGGGATCGATCCAAAGGAAAAAAAAAATGAGTTGAGCTTGAAATCAGCTCAGATAACAAAGGAAGCCTGATATATTTAAGTGATACAACTTACCCTTTAAAACAGTATCTCCCAGACCTCATTTGGAAACCAGCTCGCAGAACTTCAATTACCTGTATGTTAACATACACTATGAACAAATTGTCAAAATAAATGTATTTTAATTCAATAGTCTCCAAACCAGAGAAGGAAGACTTGGAGCTATGCTTCCTGATCTATTTCCTGGTGGCTCTGATGGGGAGAGGAAGGAGAGGAGGGAGGAGCGACACAAACTGTTTAAATTTGGTCCAAATTTATTGCATTTTTTTGGTAAATGCAATGTTAACTTACAGCTTTTATTACATATTAGGTTGTTTGTAGATAATAGGCCATATTTAAATGCTTTTGTTCTATTGATTTGCAAAAAAAAATAGCACAAAGGAAACAACACATTCCATTGCCAAGCTGTAATCTACAAACCGTTCTTTTCCACCTTTTTTTTTTATTTCTCTCTCAATTTAGTATAGGCTTTCATTTTACTGGAAATAAAAATATGGTATGAATAATTTACAGTAGCTGCTTCTCTAACTTCAGCAGAGCCTATACTCGGTCTGTTTCTCCCTGGTAATTAATGTCAGTTGTAAAGGCCAAATCACTGGACTGTGACATCTTCACTTTCTACGTTTCATTTGGGTTAATGCTAGTCTCTGAGTACTGTGGGGAAGAAACCAAGGCACAGAGCAATCGATTTGCTGAAACAATGGCAGTGTGCACAGAGTAACAAATTGGCCTCTAATTTTCTATCTACCTGTCCATTAGGATAGTTCTCTGACCTCATAAGATACATTTTTTTTCTGTGTGCAGTTGCAGTGGATGTTGGTTAACACAGAAACTCACACGTGGCCTACATGCAGACAATAAGTGTAAGAGGAGTGTTCAACCAAAAATGGGGACATCTATAGCACTTTCCTTCCTGGAAAGGCTGAGGATTACTATGGAAACAAGGGCAGAAAAACTGTAAGAGCCAGAGGTTGGGGAGGGCTTGGACAAAAGAGTGTCTTCTAGACATGATGGGTCCCTGTACTCACAAACTCACATCAGCTATGGCTGTCCACAGAAGATTGAGCCACTCAATCTTTCTAGCATAGACTCTCCACCCCCTTAAAGGAGCTATTGACAGTTTGTTGGCTTCTAAGCTGAGAGTCAGATTTCTTTACGCCTTTGGTGGGTCAGTAACCATCAGAGAGGAGACTCTGACCAGCTGAGCTTCCTGCAAAGATGCAGATTTTGTGAATCATCACTCATGCTGGGGTGGATATTTTGGCTATACTGCTGTGTTTGAGTCTTCCTCGCTCCTGTAAACAATCTTTCATCCATGCTCTGGAAGTAAGGTCAATAAACCCATGGTTCACCATGACCGATGCCGGTAGAACTGTTGCTTTCTCTGTCATTGGTGTCACACCTAGAATAAAGAGATTCTTGTCCATGTCTTATGTCAGTGAGGGTTTGCACCCTCATTACTCAGTTATTTTCTGCCAGTCAAAATTTTTGAGAATAGCAAATTGCTTAAGCACGAGTGTCCAGTGATGAGCAGGGAGCAGGATGGATGGGGTTAAAGAAGGAATGGAGAAATGAAAGAACTCAAGAATCACTTCCTGGGAATGATAATAAGAATGGTGCTGAGGGTCAGGTGAAACAGGGGGGGAATGTTAAGGACAAAACACAGAAACTAAAGGCTATCAGCCCTCAAATTTCCTTTGTCTACTGTCCTGCTCTGGGGTAGCAGCAGGGGCTGCTTTTTGGGCATTCGGAGGGATAGTGAAGGAGCAGGGCATATACAGGCCATAAAAGTGTGAGAAGTCAGAATAAGTTCTGGCCTCATCCAGGTCTGGATGGTAAATGGAGAGCAGGAGAATGGGAGGAAGGATGGGGAACAGCACAAGGCAAGGCCAAGGTGCTGAATACAAGGGGCACACTTCATGGCTGCTGCTGTTTAAGTGTGGCAGTGAAGGACCAGTGTCACTAACGTCAGCAGGGACTGGAGCCATTAAAGACGTGGATGAAGTATTGGGTGATCCAACAGTCTTCAGAGAATTTTGTTTGTCATCTAGCCCCTTGAACGTGGTCAGAGTGGAGCAAACCACTGATCTCTTTTCAAATGTGCTGACTACAGAAACTCAGAACCATAACAGGCCCATGTCTTAGCTGAACTCCAGACAGAGGAACTCAGTCTCCAGACCTTTAGGAGATTAAGAGCCAAGAGTCTGGCTCCAGATGCCATAAGATGGAGTATTACTCAGTTATTAAAAACAAGGATACCAGGGTTGTCTGTAACTCTTTTGCTGGCTGGTGGGAACCTATTCCTCACAATGGGTTGTCTTGCCCAGTCTCAATACATGGGGAGGTACTTTGTCTTACTCAACTTGATAGGTCAGGTTTTGTTGCTATCCATAAAAGGCCTGCCCTCTTCTGAATAGAAATGGAGAAGGAGTAGAAGGGGCACAGCGAGGAGGTGATCAGGAAGGGTTGGGAGGGGAGGAGGGAGGGGAAACTTCAGTCAGACTGTAAAATAAACAAATTTAAAAAAAGAAAGAAGTCAGGACTGAAAGAGGGAAGATCCCTCAAGGTAAAGTGCTTGACAAAGGAAAAAGTATGTGTTCTATCCCTATCACACACTTCAAGAAGACATATGGAAGAAAAAGGAAGAGGGGGAAAGAAAAGAGAGGATGGTGTGGGTAGAAGTTGTCTTCCTACTTCAGACTGTTGTCAACAAAGCAAGGTGTTTGAAATTTGGCACATCAGTCTCTGTGACCTGTGTGACTAGGCCAGTAGGGTTCCAAACTGGCTTGTTATTTTTCCTGGCTTCTTATGATGGTGAATGAAGTTTTCCTGTTCCTACAGTGGTGAGCAAGTGTGTGTTTGTGTGTGTGTGTTTGTGTGTGTGCGCGCCGTGGTGTGAGTGTGTTTGTGTATGTTGAGTTACAATGTTTCCAGCTTTAATAAAGTTGGTTCCTTCACATCTGTGTGACATGGCACATGTAAAAGATTACACGCCTAAGTCACTCTGTCTTTCCCTAGCCTCTTTTGTGGTCCCTATCTCTCTTTTTAATAGCTTTCTTCCTCCCCTGGGTGTGTTTTTCAAACTAAATCTGCCCAATCCAGACACCACACATCCAACAATCACATTTACTGAGCTATCCACGACAGGTCATATGTCACCTGCGCTCAGCACTTTGTGGCCAGAAACCAGACAATTAAGGACAGTATCTGTGCCCCAGTGTCCCAAGTCTGGCCACTCTGCTTTGTTTATTCCTTCCCAGAAGAAACATGAAATCACTCTTGCTTACACTGCCCCCTCCCTGTCTGCCTGCTCACTGACCTTGGTGCTCCCCCTGGTGGATCCAAAGGGAGAGTTTGTCAGATTTCAGGAGGGCCTTAAATAATGAACTCTTCACACTTCCAGGTCCATCTACTTCATTACACTTCAGTGTTTCTGAATGCCCTGTATCTTAGACGTATACGCATGTATGGGGTTTGGGGAGTAGGGGTAGGGAATCTGATTGTTTAATTATCTCCAGAGAAAATAGATTCTAAATGTAATCAGATTGGTTTATTTTTTTTTTGGGGGGGGGGAAGTGTGAACTTGTAGTATAGATATATTGCATGAGTGCAGCTTTGAATCCAACTCACTACATTCCCAGGCGCTCTGAGGCTCCTGATGTGCTCACTTGCTTCTAAGCACGTGGCACTAATATCATCTTCCTTTCTATTTGCAAGATATCACTTCTGGCCTGTCATGCTGGCAACTTGTCACCACAACTCCATAAAGAGGCTGTCAAATTCTGCTTTAAATTATACACACAACACAGCAATAGATTGTACGGTAACAAATTCAAGGGCTCTGAGTTTTTTCACTACCAAGTAACTTCAGTGACAGATGCCCTCAAAACCATTTGATTGGCACCTTGGCTTGGAATGTTATATACACTGGGCAGATGTCCAGGTTTCTTAGGGTGGCTTAGAGATCCCTCATTCACTCCTCATCTGGGTCCTTCTCTTCTTTTCTTCTTGCCCACTGATGGATAGAAAAAGAATTGGCATCTCATATCTCCCCAGCATGTCAGCTGATTTCTATGACCGCATAGCCCTACCTGTCCTGGGACTCAAAGGGAAATGCAAACATTAGGGCGCCACTTGAAGTCTTGCCCTAGAAACTAAGCTGTTGATAAGGCAGTTATTTTGAGATACAAAAATAAATTTACTTATAGGAATATCATTTTAATTGATAGGTTACTATTCAGTAGGATAAGGAAATTTTCTGCAAGGCAGACATTGCTCAAAATTTTCAGAGACCCAGGTAAGATTAAGTTTGTTTCTATAGACACTGTATGTGGTTAAGCAGGCAAGAGTCCTATTGGTTCTGGCAGAGGACCTGTGTGCTCTGTCAGGATCAGCATGGTGGCTCACAGTCATCCACTGGCGTACATGTGGTATATATACATACATGAAGCAAAAAACAATCATACACACAAGAAATGCAAAAAAAGTTGTTTTAAAGATTCTCACTATGGCATCATGACATATAAGAAAAGAAGGTAAGTTTTTTGCTTTTATTTTTACTATGGTTTAGTTGATTTGGGTATATGCAGTTGAATTGCGCTTACCTCCACCAATAAACTATTCTAAGTCCTTAATTTTAGTACCTATGGATGAGACTAAATTTTCTAAGGATGTAACTTAGAGGACTTACGGCTCTCAACATTCCTTATACTGCGACCCTTTAATAGAGTTTCTCATGTTTTAGTGAGCCCCAACCATGAAATTATTTCATTGCTACTTCATAACTGTAATTCTGCTACTGTTATGAATCATAATGTAAATATCTGATATCCAAGATAGCCTGATATGTAACCTTCACAGGGGTCATGACCCACAGGATAAGAACTCCTGGCTAAGGGTGTAGCAACAGTCTAGTAGTGGATGTTGTACTTACTCATACGCATAAGGTTCTGGGTTCTATCCCTAGCAAAGAAAACTCAAGAGGAAAAGAAAGGTGTGTTAAAGTTCTTGGATTAAACTTACTATGTATTAACTGAGTGAATGTTAAGGCCAGTAACAAAACAATAACTAAAGACCAAACAGAAAGGACCATACACAGAGGAATGGCAAAACTGTAAGTAAAGGAATGCTAGGGTCAAGGAGAGGAGAAAAAATTCTACCCAGAACTTCGTATGAGACCACAATTCTGTCAAATGCCTTGATTTTAGACCTTTTATAGAACAGTGAGAGAATATTTGTGGTAGGCTTTAGTCACCCAGTATTTGACATTCAACCCAAGAAACAAATATACTACTCTATGTATATTCGATGTCCAAACAATAATGCCAATCAAATAGCTTTGTCTCCAAAGTCACTTTGTTGAACTTGCATCTGGCGAGTTTTCTTTAGCACTTTTCTCTGGGAGCAGACAAAGCTAAGCAACAGCAACCAAATCATGAGGGACACCAAACGGAATGGTATCCACAGAGCCAGTGCTGCATTTGTCTTCTCTTTGGCATCATGATGAGCTGGCTCCCATGGTTACCACATTGTCATAGAGTGGTGATTAACAGGTTCAGCCTAGAACCTTTCTAAAGTTGGTTGACTCTTTAGTCTCCCTTACAATTTTACTGCCTGTGCCTTTGTTCAGACAAGGATTCTTTTGATAGTGATGGAAATGGCAGTACTCTGACTACTTATGAAAGTCTTCTTTTCACCAATTCCTAAGCACCATTTTAAATATTCCTTCCCAGGCATGGAGAGGCGGACATAGAAAGGTCCCTGGAGCTTAAGGACCTGACAATCTAACATAATCACTTAGTTCCAAGTCCCAGTGAGGGGCCCTGTCTCACAAAATGAAGGGCAAACAGATATGCTGAAGAATCACACCTGATGCTGACCTCTGACTAACACATATGTACACATTCCATAAACATACACCTGCATATACACACATATGTTCACACACATACACACACACAACTTCTGTGCCACATTAAACAGCACCATCAGATTATACAGTCTGCCATATTTCAAGAAAAACATGGTTCATGGTATCTTTCAAAACAGCCTTATCATACTCAGCTAGTATGCTGTATTTCCTATTATTTTTATACCAGAAGAATTCCATCTTCCTCTAATGATTATAAGATGGCAAAACAAAGCTAATATGAAATGATGCCTATGATCATTTCCCAAGGATTCTGAGTTCCATTTGGGTCTACAGAGTTCAAAATACAAGTTTATTGTCATGAGCTCAGATTGTTAGCAGGTGAACCCAAGAGTTTCTCCCAAGTCATTAGGAAATAAATGATTATAGAAAGGAAAAGTGGTAACTGTCAGAAAACTGATTTGTTCAAAGACAAAATCATTCTTAAATAGATTCATATCTTGAAGTCCATTTTCAAAGATGGGATTGCCCTCGCCATAGAGGACCACATAGAGGCTGAGCACCTGTCAATCAGTCAGTTTTGAACCCTGTGCAGAAATACAGCAATTAACTAGAGCATGAGGGAATTTCATTACCTGGTTAATTGTGGGAGGATGAAACAGAATTTTTATCAGTTGGCTTTCGTGACTCCTAACGTCTCAGGAAATTAGAGACTGACAGGGAGAGACTCAGATATGTACAAAATGGGCATTTGAGTAAAAGGACAATATCACATGAATCATCTTTCCCTCATTTCTCCCTACATGTTGGGTGTTGATATAAAAAATAATCAAGTTGAAAAAGGCAAGCTCCCTAATGTACATTCATGGATAGTCACCCTTCACTGAGTCATCCCCACAGGTTCTAGGGGAACTATATGTATGTTTCAGCTCAACTCACTGACTGCTTTCATCTTGCAAAATTTTACAATTATTAGAATTTGTTCTCAATGCATCCTGATCTCTACCATTCTTAATTGAATCGCACGATCTAATTCATATTAAGGCATACAGGCCTGATGCCACTTGGTATTGAATCCCTTGAAGTGTCAATAAATGTCCATAAATGGACCTCTGTTTTCTTCAACCAGAATGATATTCTGACAAAAAAAGAAAAAATCAAATATTGAATAATAAAAGTAATTCTTTAAAGTAGAAAAAAGTAGCATAAGGTCTAAACCTAAATCTCAGAGGGAGCTTCTTGTGCAAGTATGGCTAGGAACCTTGGTCAAGTCCCTGTCTTAAATGTCTATGGCAGTCATTAACAGATGAAGCAGCGACCTCAGTGTCATGTACAAGACTCTGAATATACCCAGCCTTACCCGGAATGATGCTATATCTGAATGCATTTGGAAGGGAGGAAGGGGGGACAGTAGCTTTTCCCCTCAGGCAGCCTTCAATAGATCAGTGGCACTTTGCTGAGACTATAGCAATGATATTTGCATGAAAGAAAAGGAATAGAAGATGTGGTTTTCAAGAAACAGTTCCAACCAGAAAGCAACAGTGGCTGGGGAGATGACTCAGTGGGGGTAAAGGGCATGTTCTGCAAGCATGAGGACCAGAGATCCCTGTACCCATCTAAATGACTGACAAGGCCTGGATATGCCCAGTATGTGGGAAACAGAGGCTAATGATCCTCAGAGCAAGCTGGCTAGCTAGACTAGCTAAATAGGTGAACTCAATATATAAGTTGAGGAACAGAGAACACACCTGATATCAACTTCTGGCATCTATATGCATAAACACACACACACACACACTCACATGGACACGCACACCCCCTCCCCACATACACAGGCAAAAAGGTGGCATTTACATTCTGGTTATAATTATAATATTTTATAATATTTACATTCCATGTATATGTATGTACCTGTGCCCTTCTCCCAGCATGGTAAATATTCATAAGGAAAAGTAAATGGGCAATGTGCCCTGGCTTCTCATCATTTCATTTGGATCCGTGTCTATTTTTACAGCTTTTTTAATTTAATAAATTGAAGGTCAAAAATCAACTCTGGGCTATGAATAGATCTCACAGCAATCACTTTTGCAGCATCATGGAAACAGACATCACATTGTCTCCATCAAGCATTGACGATAGCTTCCAGCATTCTGTACTCTTGTTTAAATATATATATAAAAAAAAGGCAATGAATAGTTCCCTTCAGGGCAGGCTTTGAAGCATCTTTTACAATATGGTTGAATATTTGAAAATTGAGTTTAAAAGTCATTAGGCTTGCCACATTGAGGCAAACAAAAAAAATGAAAGTGTAAAGAAGCAAGCAAGGGAGTAGCCGCATTCTGAATACTTTCAGGTGACAGTCCTCTACTTGTTCTTAAAGACAGCCAGCACTGAAAATTTCAGGCTATCCCTTTTGCCTTAAGAACTAGAATGCAATTCTCATCTCTATGTTTCATAATCTTTCTCTCCTGACGTTTAAACCATGGTAAGTAAAGACTTCCCTCAGAGGCTCCCAGTGACCTGAGCCAGGTATTAAAGATGGAAGTGCAACTGAGCTGCCGTGGCTGTCAGCTCTTCAAGACAAAATCATCAAAGCTAAAAGCTTCCTGTTACCTTTTTGCAGCCTCCTGAGACAAAGTAGCTAGGAATGGAGAGTGGGCCAGGAAGATCAGTCTCTCTCTGTCTTTGATTTATTATGAGAAAATACATACAACATAAAAACCATAAAAATCACCCTTTGAAGCTCTAACTAATTCAGTTCACTGGCTTTAACTTACATGCACAGTGTTGTATAACCACAGCCACCATCCAGTCCTGGGATTTTTTTCCACCTTTCCAAACTGAGTCTATTATACATTTCCCAAACCAAATCTGTATCTGATTAATAACCACTCCTCATGATTTTCTCTCCCAAGTCCTGGAGATGATCATTCTACTGTCTGTCTCTAAGAATTTGACTACCTCAGGCATCCCATTTAAGGAGTACTTGACCTTCTGTAGATGGATCATTTCACTTAGTTGAATATCTTCAGTGTCATCTATGTTGTATCATGCTAGAACCTCCTTCTTTTTGAAGCTTGAATAATATTCTATAATATGTATAGACCAAGTGGTGGTGATCTATACCCCACCCTCAAATGTTGAGGACTAGAGCATTACCTTGCCACTTTGTTTTAATATTGGCTTTCACTTTGCTAGTTTAGTACATTGGGATTCCAGACTGATAGACAAGTTGAAATTCCTTCCTATGGAGGGAAACGGAAACTGTATTCCAAATAAAAATTAAATGGGAAAGACTAAACAGTTCACCTAATCAAATCTATCTTGAAACTCTCTCTTCTGGAGAAGAATAATCTAAATACTTCTTCACTTTCCTCGAGCAACTAAAATAAAGAAAGCCTGCTATTTACCACACATTCACTAAAACTTCAGTTAGGACAAGAACTAGATACTATTTAGACGTATATGAAAGTGCTTATACATTTATTTAGAGTAGCCTAAATAATTAGAACATGCCTGAAATGTAAAAAACAAATGTTTTGGCAAGATACTAGCTACATATTCACTTCCTAGGGAAAAAAAATTCTGTTTTCTTGCTCTTGGAGGAAAAGTACCAAGCTACCCTTCCTCCAACCCATATAAATGACTTTTCCATTTTCAGGGAAAAATCCAAATGTGAAAGTCCATTACATGTGGAAATTGAATGTATTAAGAAAGATTCACTAATATTCGCCGAAGCCATCTTTTATCACACAGTATTTTGTTCACTGTTCTTTTAGTGGCGTCATGGGGAGACAATGACATCTTACTCAGCCACTTGACATTAGTGGATAGATTTTCTAGTTCCGGGCAGAATTCTCTTACATTACTTAATGTGAACTTCAACAGAACAATTTATATTACTGATTAAACAGCTACTTAGAAAAAATGACAGTGCACCAAATTTTCAAAAGTCCAAGAGTGTCTCTTACAGTGTAAGTAGGAAGTAAAGAGTCTGGGAAGACTTAACATTAAATAACAAAGTCACAACATCTTGGCCAGCCCTAAACTCAAGATTAACTTTTTAGATGCCATTGCTCTGACATCTTTGTTACAAGAACTGAATGATGAGATTGAACATCAGAATCCCAGAAATGGCCTCCACTCGGCTTAGACTTTTGTGGAACCAGTTCTTCCAGGGTCCTCAAGACCTGCAGGTGACCTTAGTTAAGCTGAATACATAGCACAGCATTTACACTGCATCCACCTGCCCAATTCTGACTGGTGAAGAGTAGATAGCCATGTGTGTCTGTCCTCTCTACATCTAGAATGTCAGCCGACAGAGTTTACTTGTCCACCACATAGAAAAGGCCCATGAAAACATGGCATATATGTAACAAACTTGGGTGAGATATCATTTCTTTTCCAACAGGGAACACACCTATTGGGGCTATTTCGGTATTTGTACCAATATGTTTTGAGAGGTTTTGAGATAGGTGACCTCTTAAACATTTTAGTTAAGTATTTGCAAATGCAAAGCACCCTAGCTCCCCACTTTATGAAATATGACCTAGGCAAGCAGCCCCTCTGAGGTTTTGTTTCTGTGTTGAAAATTAGGTATAAAGCAGGTATGGTGGGCCACTCTTTCAGTCCCAGCACTTGGGAGCCAGAGAAGGCAGATCTTGGTGAATTCTGATTCAGCTTGGCCTGAATAGCAAATTCCAGGACAAGCAAAGTTGCATAGTGAGACCCTGTCTCAAAAAAAAAAAAAAAAAAAAAAAAAAAAAAAAAAAAAAAAAAAAACAGAATGCAAGGATAATAACAGTGTTTTTCCTCAGGAATGTCAAGAATGTTAAAAGAAATTCTGGTGAGATTCATAGTAGCGCAGCAAAATGAGTACTCAGTTAATAGTGGCCACCATTCTCAGTGACTCAAAACATTTCACAGCTAATTGTAGCCTTCTGTCACAAAGAATCATTAGTCTGGTCAATTTTTGTACTCTCTTCCAGAGACACATAAGCAAACTCAGTGAAGAAAGATGAGGAACATCTACAGACAAGTGCTAAGCCAGGCCATTTGGGGCCTGACATTCATGGAAGTTTTGAGCTAGAGTTTCTAAAGAGAAATATTGCAAAATGAAGTATGCAAAATTAAATGAGATACAGGGCTTTGTAAGAAGTCCTGTGCAAATGAAATGCTCCAAAGCTTAAAGGACAGTAACTAGCAGGTGAATTGACCTCTACCCAGCTTTCTGATAAGTTACTCAAATGATGAACTTCGCTTGCAAGGTCCAGTGGAATTGACTTCTAGCCTTTTGCAAGGGTTGAAGTGACTCTTCTGGGAAGAAAGACTAATAGGTGGCTAGTAATGGGCTGGAGTGATGGAGCACAACTTTGGCAGTCAGATGCTCTGGGGACTCAAGATGGCCAATTCCTGACCATTTAGCAGTGACCAAGGGCTGACATCCCTCTGAGATACATTTCTCCCAGTGCCACTGGGTCTACCTTTGGTGTGGGAGGACTTTCTGTCTGTGTGTTGCTTTTCTTAGTTAATGAATAAAGAAACTGCCTTGGCTTGTTGATAGGGCAGAATGTAGGTAGGCGGGGAAGATGGAACTGAATGCTGGGAGGAAGAAGGACAGAATTGAAACACCATGGATCCACTACCAGAGATAGATGTTTTGGAACTTTGCGGTAGGCCATGGCCTCATGGTGATACACAGATGAATAGAAATGGGTTAAATTATGATGTAAGAGTTATCCAATAAGAAGTTAGAGGTAATGGGCTAAACAGTTTCTGTCTAATTATTTCAGGGCTGAGCTAGCTGTGCAGCCGAGATGAACAAGCAGGTCCCCCTTCAACAAATTGGCATCCATGTACCCAGCTAAATCCACTTAAAACCTGAGAGAATTTGAAAAGGAATTCTAGACACAAAAAATACAGAGTTTACACATCTTCTATCTGTTTGCTGGCGGTGTGCTGCAGTTCCTTTAGGAGAGATTTTCCTGATTCAGCCATAGCAGGAAAAAAGCCACAGCCATTTTAAAATGCCAGCTTTCTGGGTCAAGCTGCCAGCATGACCTCTGGCTCATTCAGAAGACCAAGTATTTGGGTGGGGTATGTGAGCAGATTGCAACAGCTTGCTTAATGGTGATGTGGACCAGTTTTGTGCCTTGAACTGGAGCGCTGTGTATGTCTCAGAGGCACCAGTGACTCTGCCATGCTGGACATTGCCGAACAAGCAAGAAGTACTGTATATATCATGGTAATTGCATAGCTTAAGTTTTAAGCACTTAACATTTTAAGAAGCACTTTTGGTCAGAAAATAATTACAGATATGCAATAAAGACAAATCCATACGGATCATATTGTTGGATAAATGTATGTAGGCTTGGAAGAGAGAAGAAAAAGAATAAAAAGAGTTTTTAAAAAGTAAATCATTTAAAAAAAGTCTTTAAAGAGACAGAGCACAGATAGTCATAGATTAAAAGGAATAAAGAAAAATAAGTCACGTAAAGATGGAAAATACACAGAGTCTGGATTATGTATATTATTATGTTTTCTTTGAATTTTTTGACTGTGGAAGAGCTAAGTACAGAGAGACATTTCATTGTATGGGCTGCTAAGCTAAACCAGCATGTATATTATAAAGGTATTTTGACCTCAGAATTTGGGTCTAAGGATATGGTGCTTTGGAAAAGAGGTTTTTTTTTGTTTGTTTGTTTTTTTTTTTTTTTTTTTTTTTTTTTTTTTTTTTTTTTTTTTTTTTTTTTTTTTTTTTTTGGCTCCACAGAAGATGAGAACCTGTAGATTCATTCCAGGCTAATATGGTATGATGGACTGATACTCCCTGGAAGGTTGTTGTGAACACCCCCACAAAGAAAATACTTTGCCCAATAAATAGCAGGAACCAATATGGACAGAACTCCACCCACATTCCCAAATATTGTCTATACTTGTTTGTTTATATTTAAAGGTGGATATGATATAGATATGAATAATTTGCATTGGTGTGGATCTTGGTTTATTGATACAAATTTAAGGTAAATTTGGTTATACTGTATATGTATATTTCTGCCCTTGGTTAAGGTATTGTGTTTGTATAGTTCATTTAAAAATGTAATGTATAATTAAAAAATATAGGTTAATAGAGAGTCATCTATAATAGTCAAGCTTGTAGTCATGTTAGTTAGATTTTCTAGATGTATAGAGATATATTTAAGTTAGATATGTATTCTTCAAATCTTTCAGAGATCTTCAGAATATGGCATTAGGACGTTTCATGACAATGAGACACATCTGCTCCTGACAGCATCAATATACTTCAAAAGGAAGATGGGCATCGAAGAGGATCCTTATGGAGTTTGTTAGATAAACTAGACATACAGGATCCACAGAGAAATGACTGCTGAACTTGCCTAAAGGTGAGATGGTCCTTCAGGTTTCTTGATTCATGAAAGAGTGTGTGAGACATTCCAGGACACAGAAAAAAGTAACTGGCAAACTGCCAATATAGGCAGACCTGTCTTTGCCATTTCCTTTATCATGGAAATATCTGCTGGATTCTATGGGCCCTTAGGCTGAAGATGGATACTCCCATGGTACAGAAGAACTTTGGGTGACTGTCTAGGTAGCGAGATGTCTCTATCATTTCTAGAGTTTTGGAAGTTGCTTACAATGCACTTCCTGTTTTCTTAGGTAATAGTATATCCTACTGGAGTCTTTGATGGAGTTGAATAATTTATAGTTTTCCTTAGTTATGATAAAAGGTAAAGTAGATATAAATATTGTAACTGTAATTCTTGTTAGAATTTCACTATGTTAAAGCCTTCCTTTTTCTTTAAACAGAAAAGGGGAAATAGTGTGGGAGGTCCTTCTGACTATGTGTTGCTTTTCTTGGTTAATGAATAAAGAAAATGCCTTGGCCTGTTGATAGGGTAGAACTTAGCTAGGCCGGGAATATGGAACTGAATGCTGGGAGAAAGAATAGTAGAGTTGAGATGCCATGGATCCACTGCCAGAAATAGATGTGCTGGAATTTTGCTGGTAGGCCATGATCTTGTGGTGATACACAGATTAATAGAAATGGGTTAAATTAAGATGTAAGAGTTAGCCAATAAGAAGTTAGGGCTAATGGGCTAAACAGTGATTTAATTAATGCAGTTTCTGTGTGGTTATTTTGGGGCTAAACTAGCTAGGCAGCTGGGATAAACAAATGCCCCTCCCCCAACATACTTTGGCCTAGAATCTTTTCTCTTAATCTTTAATGGGTCCATTTCCAGGTCCTAATTAGACATCCTATCTACACACTTGGTATCCTTGCATGAAGACTCAGGCATATGAGCTGTGATTCTTGTGTTTCTCAGACTGGCCAGCTGATTCTAGATTTTGAATATTCCTCAATAACTCCTCATTCTAGTTATAACTATGTGTAATAAAAATAGAAACAACAGAGCAAGCTGAACATCAAAGCTCCATTACTTTGGTTTTTGTTAAGCTGGACAACAAAACCACAAAATAATATTTGTGTATCCAGAAAACAGTAAACATGCAACTATATGCCAATAAATGAATGACATGAAACAAAAGTTTTCAAAAGGCTTTATTAATCCATGGAATTCAGGATAGGTGTTATGCCTGGTTGACTAGTGGTTCCATGGAGCCTCAGATGGTCTACTTAGGTTAATTTTCCTGTTCTGACTATAGCCACAGCATACAGATGTTTGCTTTGTGAAATTATTAAACTTCTCTAGATGTGACATGTGCATTTGTCTTCATATGATTTTCAAATGTTCTGTCCTTGTTGAAATGATGGAAGCTGTCAATATGGTAGTATCACAATTTGACCAACCATACAAGGCTATGCAATTCCCAA
Source organism: Alexandromys fortis (assembly GCF_014885135.2). Classification (NCBI taxonomy): domain Eukaryota; kingdom Metazoa; phylum Chordata; class Mammalia; order Rodentia; family Cricetidae; genus Alexandromys; species Alexandromys fortis. The sequence goes on from NW_026068071.1 coordinate 631,242, forward strand.
ATCTGGAAACCACTTATTTTTAGGCTAAGGAGAAAGTCACACATAAAGAACCAATGACATCTTCCTATTTCTGAGTTGGGGGGCATATAATCACAAACTGATAGAATAAGTCATAAGGAAGAGTAGTTTCAGAAATAGCTACAAGATCAAAATATTTCAGATGACTCTCCACTATAAAATCTAGAAAGAAATGTAATATCAAATTTAAGATAAACACATTTTTTCCAATGGGCTTTCTCATTTCCTGCCATTTTCTACTTTGGCACATCCTGCTGTGTCATGATGTCCCTTCTTGCAAGGGCTTAATCAATAGGCTTGAGAACACTCATTTTAGAAGAATTTTCCATGAACCTTCTTCTACAGAAATTTTCCTTGCTCATTTCTAGTTTTCATTTCCTGTCTCTTGACCTGTTTTTAACTTATTACAAAGTTAATTTGAAATGTCTAACCTGTTGCAACATGTAGTCCATATCAGGGTAGTTTTAATCAGAAACATTTTGAAAATTTAATTAAATATCAGAATGTTTATCTATAGCTCCCAAACAACTCTCATTTCCAATAAAGATGAGGGCACAATGACCAAGGCTGATATTAAGACCTCTATGAGCAATTTTAAAAGATAACTCTAGTGGTTCATTTACTGAGACCTAGCAAAGACAATGGGTCAGATGAGTCATTTTAAAAGAATACAAAGAAATAAAAAGAAAAATTTAAAAAGAAAAACATACACTAAAGCCCTACAGAACAAAAGTATTAGTGAACAGATGTAAGGAAATATATTTTGTTCTTCCTCCTCTTTCATAGTGGGGTCCTGTGGTCACAATCGCATGGTCTGGATTGTTTTAGTTCATGGTAGTTTGATGCGTTTTTGTTGGTGTGTGTGTGTGTGTGTGTGTGTGTGTGTGTGTGTGTGTGTGTGTGTATTTGGTGCACATACTCTGCTCAGTCACTCATGGGAAGGACTTGTGCAAGCAGGGTTTGGTTCTCAGTGTTTTCTCTTTCAAGGAGAACAGAAGCACCTATTTTCTGGTAATTCTCAGCACTTGGGAGCTAAAGGCAGGAGGATGGAACCATCACAGAAATACATAAATAAATACCATTGCTCTTCAAGGACACTTACTGAGCCTTTTATAACCGCTTGTACTTATGGAGAGCTCTTGCTCCAAGTCCCCTCAGGTTAGGCCACCTTTTACTGAGTGTAGACATTCCTGTCATCATGAGTCCCTTGGAGTTGAATACAGTTTCATACCTTGCTTCCTCGGCTGCACTAAATTTCTGAGGTTATTTCGCCCTTTGCTTTGTACTGTCTGCTATTTTTCATTGCCCTATGAGAGGTAATGGGAGGGGTGGTCACAACATTTTAACTCCACCCAGTAGCTCCTTTCTGCTTCTCTGTCACTATTGTTTTTATTGTTGCTGTTGCTGCCACTTCCTGATGTGCCCTTTTACTCTTGTTCTTTCTGAAGGACTTTCCCTTAGCATTTGACTAGTAGAAAAGGGGATCTTACTACAGAAAGTGGCAAGAAATCACACTCCTTCCCCTTATTCTACTTTGGCACATGATTGGACTCCCAAAGATCTCCAATTTCTTAAATATCTTCTAGCACAAGTAAGATAATTGTCTACAGAAACCATTTCTTTTCTCTGTTTCCTTCTCATCCTACAAAGAAGATGCATAAGTGCTGTTTCTTGTCTATTTTCCTTACCACCGGGCCAAAGTAAAGTCACAGGTTGACTTCAAAGGATGGAGGGTCTGAAGCCTCTAAATAGGGCATCAGCTGATGGCATTGAACAGTTAGTTCCATGTGAAATTTAAAAACTTCCTTTCCAACTGTGCTTCACTGTGAGCATAACTTGTTCTCTATACAATGCAGAGGGTTATTTATACATGTTTTTAGATGGCGCTAAATTACTTCTAGAGCTGGAGAGATGCTCAGTGAACAAAAACACTTGCTGCACAAGCACGGGAACCTGATTTCAGACCTCTGTATTTCCACACTCACAGAAAAAAAAAACTGGACTGGCCATATGTACACCATTAACTTCAGTGCTGGGGAGAGCAGTCAGACACAGGAAGACCAAAAATTAAAACAAGGCATGTTTTACTACAATATGACAAAAGAACTCTTTCCATTTTGATGAGACATTTAATTACTCACAACTTAATACAATGGTAATACCAATAAGTCATAAAATAAGATTCCCTATTTTGAAACTAATATTTATTTGATGCTGTATTCAAGCATTTATTCTCTTAATTCTGTTTGGAATTCTAATGCGTAGTACACCATTGAAATGAAGAGCCACTGTGAAATATTTAGGAAGCATAAGAATTTATTTTCACTATTACCTGGAAGTTATTAAATGTTTCTTCTAAAAATACTCATTTATAATTTCACATGTGTAACAAAATGGGATTAAAATGTTTTTATCTATTTCATATGATGCATTTTAAAATTTGGTAAATGGTATCAGAATTGTTTTGCCAAATGGCCATGAATTAAACACATAAAATATTAAAGACCGATTTTCAGTAATGCAGACTCCGTAGCGTTTTGGATAAAGTGCTTGTCTAGTAAGGGCATATTTTCAAAAGATAAGGAATATAGTTTTAAATGAATATCACATTTTCCTGTATTCTTGTGCCCTAAACCAGAAAGAACAGGTTTTCCTTAATAGAATTATAGAATTAAACCAAGTATGTAGGGACAATCTGAATCACCATATTATCCTAGCTATCCTCAATTAATTACCTGAAAAGAAAATGACATACTTTCATGGCAGTGAAAAGTATTACTTATGCTAATTACTTATCTCAGAATATTGGATAAAATATCCCACATGCTGTCATATCCTGTTTGAAAATGCCAATTCTACTCTTATGAATTAATAACAAAGTCTCTAAGATATTTTTCAAGAGGAAAGGGTTTGTTGACAAAAATAATGGATGTGACTATTTTAATCACTAAAATTGTAATTATTTGAATGAAAATTCTCTAAACAAATGGGGGTACATATCAAGAAACTGGTTCCCTTTCTCAACAAACAAAGAATCAAATTAAGATGAATGAAGAAGAAAAAAAGTATGTGCCAGTTTTGTCAGAATTAGGTGTCAGGCTACAGAACACCTAAGCCTGTAGAAGGGTGGAAGTATGAATTAATAAATACATGGTATGTTGCTTTGAATGAGAATGACCCCTGATGGTTCATATGTTTGAATGCTTACTACCCAGTTAGTGGAACAGTTTGGAAATATCAGGAGGTGTGTCATTGCAGGTGGGCTTTGAAATTTCAAAAACGCACACTATCCTCAGTCTCTCTGCTTATGGACTAGGATGTAAGCTCTTAGCTACTCTTCCAGCCCCGTACCTGCCTTCTTGCTGCCATTTCCCCACCATAATAATCATGGACTAGCACTTTGAAACTGTAAGTCTCCAGTTAAATGCTCCCTTTTATAAGTTGCCTTGTTCATGGTGTCTCAGCACCGCAATAGAACAATAACAAAGACACATGGGTAGTATTATTTACCAGTCACACAACAGTTATCTATAGTGACAATGAGTCTGCAAATTTTACTGAGATGTCAATCTAATTAAAGAAATAATAAATATACCCTTGCAAGGCTTCAGCAGGAATGTATGCTCAGTGCAAGATGAGTGTGAATTTAGGCCAGGGACTGTGTCTATGCATTGTCCTGTCTTCCTTCACTTATATTCTCAGAAGGTAACCTCAGTTGGTTTTGCTGCTTGTAAAACTTTGTTATATAAAAAAGAATACTTGCTACTTATTATCTGGTCAATTGCAATGCTATTTCACTCTTGATAACTTTCATTTGCCATCATTATCCTCATTCTAATATCATAGCAAATATCTGTTTACTGGTTTCTTTTTCTACAATTGAGTTCAAATTTTATAATAGTGTGAGTCGCTCATACACTTTCAAGGGTTCAGATATTTAAATCTTTTAAGGGCAATATATTCCAAAGGCAAATTATACTCAAAGCTTAAGAGAACCAGTAAAGGTATTTCCTTTTCCTTAATAATTTCTTGTTCATAAAGCAGCTTATCAAGGTATTTCTATTGATGAGGTATATATTCAGTCTTTAGCTAATATTTTTGATAAATTCAGAGAGAATTTTACATGACAGCTCTTTGTCAAATTTCTAAGACTTAAACGTACTATAGATTGCTATATTCTGAAAGGCTAGAAAGAGTGACAGTGTTTTACAAATGGGAATAGATTTAGTGTTCAATAAAGTATAGAATTATCATGGTAGAACTAAATTGGCTGAATAAGTAAGGATTTGCTGTCAATTTTCCAAGTCTCTGAGTATACTAGAAATCATATATCCATGTCAGAAATGTAGACTTAGTCCCTAGGTAGCTGTAAAAAGGCTAACAAAATACAGATACATGGAGGATCCCATAGCTTTCCTAATTGTTTAAGATTCATCATCATTAACTTTGGTCAATAGCTCATGAGCACAGAGAAGACTACTGCAACCGTAAGCTGAGTCTAATTCACTGGAAAACTTACTGGGCTTTCCTGCAACTGGTGACAAAGGACTAGAGGGGAAAAAAGAAGTGCTTTCTCTAGGGTAGAATAGAAAAGCAAGCATGAAGGCATTCATAAGTAGACTATTAGAATGTGTCCGCCGCTCCTTCTCATGCACTATAGGGAACCACCTCCTTGCATACATGCAACCCTCTCACTCACAAGTTAGTCCACCCATTCATCTCCTTTGGGCACACTGGATATCCACGAGGATGATAGCTGACATCTTTCTTATTTATTTTAATCAGGCTTAACTAATCTCTTCCCACAAAAACTCAAGACCATCTTTAAAGGAATTTCAATTACTATTCCCTCATCTTGTGTGAGCTGGGGAAGGAGTGGGTCAGAGAGGAATTTCTCATGTAGATAGAATTACTTTACCTCCTCACTACACTTCACCTAAATAGACACAGTCAGTGTTTGGAATCTTATAAAGACTGATATATATATATCAGTCTTTATATATCCACCCACTGTGACAGTGGGGCTGATCTATTGGGAGCTCACCAAGGCCAGCTGGACTGGGACTGAATAAGGATGGGATAAAACTGTACTCTCTGAACATGGCAGATAATGAAGGCTGATGAGAAGCCAAGGACAATGGCACTAGGTTTCCATCCTACTGCATGAACTGGCTTTGTGGGAGCCTAGCCTGTCTGGATGCTCACCTTCCTGGACCTGGATGGATAGGGGAGGACCTTGGACTTCCCACAGGGCAGGGAATCCCGACTTCTTTTCAGACTCCAGGGGGAAGGGGAATGGAGTGGGGGGAGGAGGAGAGGAGTGGGGAGAGGGGGAGAGGAGTGGGAGGAGGGGAAGGGAAATGGGAGGTGGGGAGGAGGCGGAAATTTTTTTCAACAAAAAAAGATTGATATATATATACATACATACACACACATATATATATGTATATATATATACATATATGATTGCATTTGTTGTAAATAAATATATTCATTTAAAAGAAAGTGGCTCCATAGGAAGTCAGTGCTCTGGTCAACAAAGGTCAGTAAATTCACACAAAGTCAGAAAAAGATAAATGCATGCTCTTTGGCCAAGAAACTGCTGCACATGATTTATTGAAAGAAGTTCAGTTCTATTTTAATAATTAGCACGAGGGAATCAATAACTCTGTGAAAAGGACAAAGCATAAAGGATCCGCCTTCTCTATGTCCTAATGAGGCTGGATAATAATGAACAGTGTTTGGTTTTGACAAGGCTCACAAGTTGGAATGTGAGAGAGAAGGCCAAGAATATGAAAATGGAATATCAACTAATAAACTAATACGGTCCAGGGTGTGCAGCCAAACAAGAAGAAGGACAGGGTAGAAGAATAGGAAAGAGAGGAGGGGACGAAGAAGGGAAGTAGAAGAAAAGAGGAGAGGAGAAAGCAAAGGGAACCTTCAGCATTTACTGCAACGAATGGGAACTGATGATGAGGTGTCCAACAAGAATTTGTGAAAATGTTGACAACACAATGTGACACCCCCCCCACACATGAATACACCTCACACATACCCACATGTTTTCAAGGCCTTCAACAAGGACCTACATTGTTTTTGCAAGGCTTCTTGGGATTGCATCTGTGATTCCTTTGATGGCATCACCTGCTGAGGCGAACCATTCAGCAAAAGAAAACAGCCTGGACAGACAGGATGATGTGGAATAAGAGATTTTACAAGATAGATAGATAGATAGATAGATAGATAGATAGATAGATGATAGAAGGATGACCGATATATATAGATAAGGTACAATATAAAAAAAATACAAATGTAGAGCTCAATAAAAATCAATAAAAAATACAAACCATTTCTGAGCACATTTTGGGCAATTACATAGTATCCGTGATGTACTATGCTTTAGAATTCCAAGTAAAATTAAGCAACTAAATGCATGAATAAAACATCAAATAAAAGCACTGTAATTTCTCTAGAAACATATAATGTTCCTGACAAATGGAAATGACTTAGGGACATGGGGAATACAGGGAAACACGCTTTCAGCTTTGCATACGAACTTAATTCCGAACAAAGCTACTGTTGATGTCTTGACACTAAAGTCATTTCATCCAAAGCAACAACAAATGTAGAAAATCAATAAATAGGCATCATTAGGGCTCACCACTGTATGGCCTCTGATGAACCAACACCATGTCCAGGTAGAAGACGCTGATGTAGTTTTGTTGTTGTTGTTGTTGTTCTCCTATAGGAGTTCAGTGACAACTTCACAGATCACAAATGTTTTAAGTATGAAACAATGAACCTAAAAAGCTGCAATCAGTTTCTGGCAGTCTCATTATCAATCCTGAATACTTCCCTGGAGCAGACAGATGGTTTTGTTGTTGTTTCTTTGATCAGCCTTCTTCTCTCTTTTCCCCTCTGGACATCCTTCCAACCCCTTCTCCCAGTTAGCAACAGATCACCCTCACATCACTGGACGTTTATAACCTTGGCCTCTTTCCTGAGCTCCAGACTCAGATTTCCCACAGGCATGCTGGGTCCAGCCAGATGGAAGCCTGCTGACAACTCCCAGTAAACAGAGCCCCAAATGAATCCTTTCGGCAGAAGCTGAAGCATTCCCTCAAGCTCTTGTGGATGAGAAAATAAAACACATGGGTTAATCCTCTAGTCTAAGGTCACTGCAAATCATTAATAAACAAAGTCAGAATTTGAACCCCGAGCTCCCGCTTCCAAATCTCATTGATCTGTCTCTTCTCAAGCTTACTCTTTCTCTGATGTCATCTTCCCATCGCTGTTGACTATCTCTAACGCTGACTATCTCTCTCTATCTCTAACAGCCTATCATCCCTCAGACACTCATCTTTTCTTCGTAATGTTGCTCTTCTGGTTCCCGAGCTCACTAAGAATGGAAATAGTACTGCAAGTAAAACCATAGGCTCTGGACTCCAGACTTCTTGATCCAAATCTCAACTAATAAGTCCTATTAGCTGTGTGGTCTGGGAAAGTTTGTATTTGGCTTTTTAGTCAATATAACGCAATTGGTTATAATGATACATAGGCTTCATTATAAGGTAATGAGTTAGTATGTGTAACCATTCTTGTTATGTGAACACCAGCTTGCTCGGTTTTGATTCTGTGGTCCTCTACAATCTGACCCTTACATACCTATAAACCAGAAATCTTCAAATACAGGGCCTCTACCAGATTGACCTGAAACTGCTCTATGAATAATTTCTTTCTGTCCTCCTGCCTCAGATAGTTTGCAAATATTTCCTCAGCTTTGTACAGCTTTGCCAGTCTAATTTCTGGTGTGTAGCAGATAAAGTTGCCACCTATAACCAAAACTCTTAAAAACCTCATGGCGTAGGCTAGCCTTAAACTAGCTATGTAGCTCAGGATGGCCTTAAAGTTCATGTTTTTCTATCTCCACCATTCCACTGCTAGGATTATAGATATATACCATAATGCCTGATTTATATGGGGCTGGGTACCAAACCCCAGGGCTTTCATGCATGTTGGACAAGCACCATAGCAATTGAGATATATGCCCAAACCTTTAATTTTCTATTCTTCATAATGCATCAGAGCTGGAGTCAACAACCATTCATTCATGACCCCATCAAGGGTACTGTTATGGGTTATGATTTCTGAACTTGAATTTTCTGCTCTTTCCAGTGAGGATGTAACTCATTTTAACCTATCTATCCCTAAATTCCTGGTGCACATATGGACTCACGGAGACTGTGGCAGCCTGAAAAGGGTCTGCACCACATGGGGTTTTAGGGCAGAAACGAAAAGTGGACACATGCCTGACTCTCTAATCCAGAAGCTATCCCCAATTGATAACCACTTACAAATCAAACAATTAGTTTTCTCCCAGGGAGTCTCACTGGGGAAACAAACCACTCTTTAAGGGTAGGCTATACACCCAGCAGTTGATGGCCAAAAGAAATTGGACTAAATGACATCTTTGGGAGCTCTTTGTCTCATAATGTTAAGTCAGGGCACTTTTTTTTAACCTTACAGGTCTTTCGTGTATATATTATGGATTCTAGTTTTGTTTGTATGGGATTCCTTTGTGTGTGAGATGTCCAGGCATCTATATGTGTTTCTTGTGCTTTTTCTTTGGCTCTTTTTCTTGTTTAGATGCTTTGTCCTATTCCAATTTGTTTGTTTTTATTTTATTGTATTATTGTTTTTAGTTGTCTGTTTTCTAAAGAGAGATAGAAAGTGTGTAGATCCAAATGGAGGGAAATTTGGAGGAACTGGGAGGGGTAATAGAGGGGGAAACTGTAATCAGAAGAGATTTATGAAGAAAGTGATTTTCAACAAAATTTAAATAAAATAAATACTCCTGTGGGAGAGAGAGAGAGAACAAAAGAGAGGGAGAGAGAAGAGGGAAAGAGAAAGAGAGACTATGTGTCATACTATAACTAAGCTCAAGTCAATAATATTAAAAAGAAAGAAATGTGGAACATAGTTCATGAATGTTTTCTTTAGGTTGAAAAACTTCATTTTTTTTTTTTACTATAGTGGAAGTTTATTATGAAAGATACAGATTTTCCGAATTTCAGAGGCAATATCTTGGGAGGGGAAACTGTAATCAGAAGAGACTGTGTTTAAAAAAACCTATTTTTCAGTAAAAGAAAGAATACAATAAATATTCTTGTGGGGAGGGAGAGAGGGAGTGGGGAGAGAGAAAAATTATATGTTGTGATGTACCTATCCCCAATAGATATTCTTAAGAAGTAAGTGGCCTGGAACACAGTTCATGATTGTTTGCTTTAGACTGAAAAACTTCATGTTTTATTATACTGGAAGGTAATTATAAAAGATATATATTTGCCAAAATCCAGAGGCAACATCACTTCTTTGGTAACTAGTTTCCTTCTATGTATTTAGTCTTTTTTTCCCTCTTTATGTGACAAGGACGGGAAGCAATTCTACGTGGCCTTCCAGACCTAATTCAGAAGGTTTGCAACATCTTTATTTTTAATTTCAAAACCCATCAAAATATCAAGAAGGGGCGTTATTGAAAAGCTCTTTGAATCAAGGCCTGCCCACTCCATTGTTGGGAGACAACAAACAACCCAGGATGGTATGTGGAAGAGTCATAAAGCCAGCCAGCAAAAGCAAATGGAATAAAGTATTAAAAGGTTAAGGGTAAGAGTCAGAGAGATTTCAAATCTTGGAGCTGTCACTTACCAGCTGTGTGACCTCATGCCACTGAACTGCTCTGTGCCTCAGTTTCCTGAACTGTAAGTAGGGACACTAATGCCTGTCTCATAAAACAGCAGAGTGCCTGAAAGATAACAAATACTTAGTAAATGGTGTATGTTGAGAACAATAACAACAACAATAAAAAAAAGCTTGGGAAAACACATTTGACCTTTTCTTTAGTATTATTTATCAAATTATGATCTATTTGGGTTTGAATAGAATCTGAAATTTTGCCATAGAGAAAAAAATGCAAGCACTTTAGAACCACATTTCTTTATGCTTCCCTTCCTGCATCCCTTCCTTCTGATCAATGTTTTAGTTCATTTCCTAAAATGATATATTTCTAAGATATTGCTTCATGACTTAACAATGAAGCAAAATGCTTGGAAAGGTAATTCTTCGTGAAGAACAGACCTGGCCACAGAACAGAAGGATGATAGAACTTGAAATAGCAGAACCTCAAGTATAGTTGTTTCCCAGATCAATACAAAAAAAAAAAAACTTGAAAATAAAAGCTCCCATTACCCATCTAAGCTAAGAGCCAGAGCCCTGAAGCTCTCCACACACACTAGCAGCTATGGCTGACCTTCCACTATTAGAACGCATTGTTATCTGTCAAGTGCATATTGAGAACTGAGTAATTAGGTCACAAAGAAAAAAAAATCTAACAATGTTTTGTGTTTGGGGCAATGACTCAGTAGGTAAAATGTTGACTGCTGAAGGATGAATATCTGAGTTTAGAATCTGCTTAGAGCTGGACATAGTAGCATACATCTGTAATCCCAGAGACCCTGTGAGAAAATGAGAGGCAGAGACAGAAGAAACACTAGAAGGTTGAAAGCCAGGTTAGACTGGTTTACACAGCGGGACCCCATAATGGCTCCCTCTATCAAGAAATTTCTGTCCCTGTTCTCCCTCTCTGTCCTTCCCCCAACTCAACCTTCCCAATTCCTCGTGTTCTCTTCCCCTTTACCCTTCTCCCCTCCTCACTCCCCTTCCACCCTCCACCCCATACTCCCAATTTACTCAGGAGATCTTGTCTATTTCGCCTCTTGGAGGTATCCACGTATGTATGTCTCTCTTAGGGTCCTCCTTGTTTCCTGTCTTCTCTGGGGTTGTGGACTGTAGGCTGGTTACCCTTTGCTTTATGCATGACAGTTTCTTTACATTATGTGATCTAAATAGCCCAAGACCTGTGTCCTAAACAAATAGGACATACACTTAAAATATGATGAAATATGCTCATAGAATTTATGCATTCTTCTTAAATATAGCTGTATTTTTCCTGGGAAGAGACCCTCCGGGTTCTTGATTGACAACTCCATATTGCCCGATATTTCTGCATAATGGCAGTGATGATAATTTTAATTTTGGTGCTTTTTTTGCACTTGGAAACATATTTAGCTAATAGATGAATTATTAACAGAAGAACATTTTAATGAATACTTGCTTACAAAAGGATCATCTTTAATTTTAGAATTAATCATGAGGTATGAATTGCGTACTGCATAGATTTAATGATAATATTCATTTATTTGTGTTTTAATTGCTCTGATTGCTTCCGTATTGCTCAAAGCATCTGCAGATTTTAAGTGCTTCAGTGTATTCTACACATGCTGGCCTCTCACAACCATGACGTCTCTCTGGTACCCACTTGTCTTCTCTTCTGATGGTCAAAATTGGGGAGATCTAAAATCAGCTATGACATAAACCTCTGGATATGTCTGGGAGGGATTTTATACTTTTCGTTAGTAGAAGTAGGAGCATCTTCCTAACTCAGAGTGACACCATTCCATGGGCTGGGGAACTAGACTACATTAAAAGGAAAAGCACAGTCAGCATTCATTTCTCTCTGCTTCTTGACTGTGACCAGTTGCCTTATTCCCCCATAGCCAGAGTTTCTCACTATCATAGATTGCATTTCTTATTTCTATATGCCTAAGTATATCCTTCATCCTTTAAAGTCCTTCTGTCTTGGGAGGGTCACAGCAATGAGTAAGCTAATGAACGAACACACACACACACACACACACACACACACACACACCATCTTATAGTATTCAGTTCCATGCTAACCCTGCTAACATGCATGTTTCCCATTACTCCAAAGTCCCAGCCTGTTCTGCTCTTCTGCCATATTATTCACCTTCTCAGTTCAATCCACTCCTATGCCCAAGCAAAAACTCAGAACTCAGAACAGTCCTAGCTATAATGCTCACCCCCCCGTGAACCTCCCTTTTTGTCCCTGAAGAAAAAAAAAAAAAACACTTGGCTTTGAAGTTGGACATTTTTTCTCTACCAGCTGTGTGACCTTTCAGGCTCAGCATGGGATTAGTTTGTTCATCTAAATCCAAAACATTGCTAGTTCTCCAAAGTCCACCAGAGTTGGGATAGGGAAAGAGCCTTTGGCCTTTTCTTCTTAAATCAGTCTGCTAGCACCAAATACTGCAGCTCTCTTCACAGCATCTGCTTGCTGACTGATGGGGCTGCATGTAAGAATCAGCCATGTGTTAGATACCTCTCTGGGCACCAGTTTCAGGAAAGCTGTATTCTCTTAGCCCAAGTTGTCAAATACTTCCTCTTCCTAGAAGAAAGGCCAGGAACAACAAAGACAGGATTCAGAGCACTGAATCCCAAAATTCATTATTCCTTGAGGAGGCCCCAAAGAGATATAATTCTCCAAGCGCTGAATGGACAGGGCTACTGCTGTTGTTGATATTCATGCAACCACTAAAAGAGACACCAACTGCTAGAGACAAAGAATTTCTAGGACTGTTAACCATTGGGTTGCCTCTTCAATACTTGTACCTATGTTCCTGAAAGGGGGTATCACTATGGTTTCCTGCCAAAACGATTTAGATTTGTAGATAACCACCATGCCCAAAATTTCCATGCCTAAATTTGTTTCCTCTTGCCAGGAACACTTCACAAAGATTTCTCAATCCTAATTGAATTTCACCCCAAGTGAGCTTTGTCTGATTAGTTTCTTAAGCTTTGTGAAGAAGAATGATGATTCCCATCTTTCTTCTAGGATGCTTTTCTGACAAGTTTACTCTACCCAAACAATATAGAGTTAACTTGGATTTGGTAGAAGGAATACAGTGCAACAAAGGTTAAGGAATAGCCTAGATTTAATTCTTACAAATAGCTATACATATCCTTGAATCATTTTTTGATAATACGGATAGATAAGAAATCATTTTGTTAGCATGGTTATGAGTAAAATGACCTTTTCCTATTTGGCATAGTAGTACATACTTTTAATCTCAGCACTCGGGAGGCAGAGGCAAGTAGTATCAATGCAAGTTTGGTCTACATAGTAAGTTCAAGTTCAGTCTGAACTACACAATAAGATCATGTGTTTAAGAAAGAAAATAAAGGTTATGGAGCTTGGGAAATTGTTCAGCAGTTAAGACCGCTATTCATTTTTCCAGAGGACCTGGGTTCAGTTCTCAGTACGCATGTCCCAACTCACAATCACCTGTATCTTCAGTTTCAGGAGATTTGATGCCCTTTTCTGGCCTTCCATGTACCCGGCACAAAATCATGCACAGGAGGTGCATGTAGACAAAACACCCCCACATATTAAACAAATAAGTAAACAAAGAATAACAAAAGCACTATCTTTCCTCATAATAAATACTACTGCTTTTTATCCATAGGTTGAGTTCAGTTACTTTTCATTTTGACCACACTTCTGGAATCAAAAGCCCTTACAGGAGCTGCGGCAAGCAGCCAGCAAGCAAACCCATTCAGAAAAAAAAATGCAGCTAAACTTTGTTTTTTAGTGTCTAGAATTTCTTACCAAACTCTCTCAGGTTTTAAGTAGATTTTAGTCAGCCATGCTGGATGGCAATTGTAGTAAGGATCTGCTCATTCATCCTGGCCACCCAGAACTGAAATAATAAACCAAGATCTATACCAATGCAAATCTCTATAGTAGTCTGTCCATAATAATTGTTGAAAATTAGTCAATTTCTGGAATTTGTACATGTGACTCATAAAAATGTCACTTTTTCTCTGATTCATAGGCTTTATTTCAATGTTAAAGCAAACAGATGTTTATTTTTGAATGAAGTAGAAAATATAATGCTTTTAAAACTTCTGGTACATTCATTATGGTCAAAAATTGCACACATCTGCAGTTAGAAAAAATATACTATGGTTCCTTAGTCCTATGGGAAATCACAAATTAGGAGTTGACAAGTTGCAGGTACTTAAAGTGTCTGGCAGTATTGCCATTCCATATAAAATAGGGAACTTAGTCAGGATTGTATTTACTTTGTCCATATGTTGCTTTTAGACTGCAAGGGCACCTTGCTTCGTGAGGCAGTGCTTTAAGAGTAAACTCTTCAAGAAAATCTAAACAGAAAAAAGGTTCAATTAATGGCTTTTATTTTTATCTATAAATGGTAAATTATGTTGCTAAGCAATTTAAAAATTCTATTTTTAAGAACTGCCAAGAAAAAAAATGCTTTCAGCATTCTCAATTAACATGAGCCCAAGATCTGAAATCCTAACATTAATTCCAGCTCAAATTTTGTGAAAAGAAAGGAACTACAATCTATGTATTTCCTAAAAGGCAATGAAGTTGGATAGAAATGTGAGAGTACCTTAGTCATGTTTATAGGAAGCATTTGCATTCCATCTATCTGATGTAAACCCAGTGTGCAGACTGGATGAATATACTTACTTCCTTAGACGTAATGAACTGTAGTTCCCAAGACCTGGCTGTTTGAAATCCAGGTATATTATACTGTAGGATAAAACACAAAACTCCCAGATTAAATGCTCTTTTAGTTATCAATTTTTCAATTCTTGTAAGTTTTTTAGATCTTTTAAAAAATATTTTAGAATTTTATTTTACACATAATGGTGCTTTGCTTATATGTACATATGTGCCCCTGTGCCTGTCTAGTTCTCAAGGGGGTCAAAGGAACACACTGACTCTTTTGGAACTTGAATTATAGGTGGTTGTGAGCTTCCCTATGTGTGCTGTAAACCCACTCTGGGTCCCCTGCAACAACAACCTGTGCTCTTGTCGACTAATTGACTGACATGTTACTCTACGTCTTTTACTTTTAATGTTGAAACATTACATTTATGAAATGGTATTCAACATTGAGTTTGCTGATAAAAAGTTCTTTCTTTTCCTTTTGATAAGGCAGACCTCACTATGTAGCTGAGTTGGACTTGAAATCACAATCCTCCTGCCTCAGCTTTTTGAAGGCTGAGTCAGGTGTGTAACATCATGCCTCCCAACCACTAAAGATACTAAAAATATATGAATGCTTCTTGAAAAGAGTAAAATAGATGGATGTCATTGTTGCTTTGAATGAAAGTAACCTTATGCATTCATAACTTTTATTAGCATTGTGACAAAATAAATACCTGGCAAAATATAACTTGAGATACAATGTCTTTTGGCTCACATTTGAGAATACAGTCCATCAGTCATGGTGAGGAAGGCCTAGCAAAATTCAGGCCTTCCTCATATCTTAGAGGCCCCGGAAGCAAAGAGAGAACTTGGAATAGAAGTAAGGCTACACTAAACTGTGAAGAACAATCACACATTGGCCTCTTTCTTCTACCTAGGCCTCACCAAAAGGCAAAAGGTTGAATCCAATAGACCTTCACCCAATGATGATTCAATGTTGAAATGCGTAATCTGTGAGAGATGCTTCATATTCAAAATATCACACCTTGTATGCAAGGGCAATTCAGACAGAAATATATCCCTATTTTGAAAGCCTTACTAGTTTTTCACTGAGAATGATACCCTGTTTAGTATCTAGACAAGCTTTTCATTGGACTGCAGGTATTATGTTCTTAAGTGTGTCTCTGATGGTATTCTTTAGGGGCTAGTTTAATAACTTACAGTCTTGTATTATCTCAAGAACAATGTAAACAAACTGTCTTGAGTTTGTTTGGAAAACATCTGAAGCAGGCATGTTAGGGTATGCCTGTAGGAATTCTAGTCCAGTCAAATCAAAACAACAGAAAAAGAAGTGAAATCCTAAAATATTTGCTCTTTAGCACCTATAAACACATGAATTTAATTTCTGTCAACTTAGGAATCAGTAAATTAATGCTTAAGGATTTCAACCAATTGTCCTATCTTACAAATAAAGTTTTATTGGACTACATATATGCTCATTGACATACATATTGCCTATGGTTTCCTATGGATGCATTAGTACCAGAATGAAAGACAGGCTACAGTAGTTGTGCAGTAGTTGTAATACAGATTGTAAGAAGCCAAAACTAATTACCTACAGTCTATCTTTTTACAGTCCCTCCTTTGAATCACAGTTCTTCTCTTAGTCACTGGGTTACCTCACAGGGAGTATGCATACTTCCACTCAGGAGCCAACATCTATGGGTACATTGCTGAAAGAAGTGAAAACACCAGTACAAGGAGCCCATACTTCCTGCAAAAGGTGGAGACTAAGGCACTCTGGTTACATGAGTGACACCGACATCATTTCTGAGTAAAAAGAGCCTTTTTGTCCTCTCCTTCCTAAATGTCAGCCTATGATATCTTTATACTGTCCAGCTTAATCTGCTGGACCCAAGGAAAAAAGCCACTTATCACCAATGGCTCCTGGACCACAAAGGAGCTTGGCCACCAAGGTAACTCTACAAATATTGTTCTCTCAAAGCTATGCATGGCAGAAACCCAAGCACTTTGGAGGTGAATGAGTGAGAACCAGGAGTTCAAAGCCAGACAGAGCTACATAGTAAACTTAAGGCCAGCCTGGGCTATATAAGACCCCATTTCAAAAAAAAAAGTCCCTGTGATTATCACTTTTCATGTCAAAATTTCTCATACTCTGCTCTCAAGAGTTTTATCTAAACTTACAGGTGACTTTAGCTCATGTGTTTTCTGAAGATTGCTTACTAAATTATCTGAACCATTCTGCACTGTTCTCTTGCAACAAGGAAATAAATAAGAGTAGATTTTCCTCCCCTTTGGACTACTGGATCCTAACTTGCAAAATGTAGTGATATACATGGGTACTCTCTGTTGGGTTTGTTGATTTAAGTGCAATTAAAAGTTTTCATGACATAATGATAGGACATGGCTCATCTTTGCTTCCCCAATTTAATTTTAGTAAACAGAGGCCTAGGTAGCTAAAGAACTTGGTTGCTAAATTGTTTTCCCCTTGCAAATGCATAAACAACACCTACCATCTCTTCTAGAGTCCCAACAACAGACCAAGGGGGTGTTTCCACCAAGTTTTCTCTAGGAAACCAGACGGTATATTAAATTTTCTTGTATAACAATGGCTGAAGGGTTACCAGCAAGAGCATGGGTAGCCACACTGAAAGTTCTGCACTCCGCAGGGATTAGATTCTCCAATGGCTTTGTAGATGGGGTTCCTTCTCCATATCATCTAGTCCTTTTCCCAAACCCTAAGGGCACACTAATTAGGGGAGAAGTACATATAACTAGTTGGCAGGGGGTGCCTAGATAAGCATGTCAGAGTCTCCAACCCCTCCTGCAAATATGGAATGCTAACAAACAGTGAGCCCAACACTGTGGTGACCTTGGACAAGCAGACCTAGCCAAATACCTGAAGATGGTGGCACTTTGGCTTGGAGGATAGTCCTATACAAACTCAAGTGGGGTGCCTGACTTCCAGGCATTCACTATTTAATTACAAACAGTTGAAATTTTGTATCATTATCTCCTAATTTCTAGGCACTTGTAGTAAGAATTCTGCATGAATCACCTCATGCAGTCCTCTCATAGTCTTATTAACTAACGTACCCCTTTTTTACAGAGAAACAAATTGAAGCTGTAAAGATGCAATTGATTGACAGTTGGCCTGAAAAACACTCTATCTTTATTTCTGAGGATGCTGCTAGAGGCCTGGATTTTGACCCTTGGCCAATACAAGGGTAGTGGGATTAAAGGGATATGTCAGGGTGAGAGACTTCCTAGCAGCCCCCAGGTCAGTTTCTTCACTGATAGTTCTTAAGTACCTTAATTGGTTCTGCAACACTGGCTTGGCCATGACCAAAGGGATTTAGGAGTGCTTTCCACAGAGAAATGCTCTGACCTCTCCCTGGGGGAAAGAATCCCCCTGTAGATCCTGGCTCCGTCTGGCCCAGTGTGCAGAGGAAAGGGTCCTAGGTTATTGGACTATCTCCCAGACTCTAGAAGCATATTGAACCACAGCTTTGATCTTTAAACAAAAGCCTCATGTGTATACTCTGATGGAGAGCAGAATCCCTCCTAATACATGCCCTTGGGAAATAAATATTTAGGCTCATGCAATTCCCCCGCTGAAGGTGGCATAGCTTAAAATGGTTACCCTGCAGCTGGCAACAGCAGGATGACTCTAGACTTCATTGCTACTGTTTAAAATTATGAATGTTGTTACCTTTTGCAAAGGAAGAATAAGAGAGAAACCTAACATTTAAGAAATGTATGTGCTTGGGTATTAGGTCCCATTATTCAACTCAGCCACCTAAAGGGGCCCCTGGTTTTGATTCTCTATTAAAATAGAAGCCTTTACGATATGGCAAACTATCTTGAAATGGAGTGACTTAAAATCACAGACATACCCCACTTTTTCAAATGAGCTCAAAACTCTGCAGGCTGGCAGTTGGAAGGGGGCCAGCTGGGCAGTTCTGGTCTAAACAATGCATGCTCATACATCTATAGTCAAATACTGCTTGCTTAGGACAGATGGCCTGCTGTCTTCTACTGGTCTTGCCCTGGTATAATTTCACAGGGACTAAGCAGTGTTTAAAAAAAAAAAAAACTCAACCCAAACACGCAAGAAGCGTGCAAGCTCTCATCAGGATGTACCTTTCCCGTTTGCCCAAACAGAACTAGTCACAATGCTCATAGTACCAAAAAGGCGAAGACAGAAAGGTGTCTGCTCTACATCACAGCGCAGTATGTCCTAACAGAAGCTCTAGGCTAGCTAAAAATCTTTTTTTATTTTCTATATGTTTCTGGGAAATGATGCAATAGCCAAATGAAATTTGAAATTGGATGTTGCATGCAGTATCTCAGGGGTTACATTCCACAGCCAATTCTCTGGCTGACCTGGACTTAACTCCCTCTGGCAACAATTATTACATTCAATTGAATAAATGGCAAATCTGCATGCCGCAAATTCAGGAAATAACCAAATGGAAAACAAAGTCCAATATTTGAAACTGACTATTTTGCCGATTAAAGAGTATACAGTCGTATTTCTTAGGAAAGTAAATGAATTAGGTTTGATCCAACTGGGGAGATCCTGGAGGTTCATCACTACTCATACCAAACTGAGCAGATTGCTGCTCTCCTTTTCACAAGACAGTCATATTATCAAGTGTGACATGTGACGGACCAGTCCTGGGCATTAGCTGTAGGGATCAAGTGATGTATTTGTACAGATATGTGTATGTGTGTAGACACATATGTGTGTGTATATACTATGTACCACATAATGAAAATGAACCAATAGGAAAAATTTGATTACAAAAGGATGCCCAAGCTATAAAGTTATATGTTTTCCCAATTCTCCACATTCTGCTTTAGAGGACTTTATGATAAGCTGTTCTGGTTCAAAGTGCAGTATAAATAACACCTATTCAACTGTTTTCCTACTTGAAATCACTTAAAATGCAAATATAAATATATGGAAGGGGAACCTATAGGGAGAGCAGGCTAGTGGGCAGCTGAGCACCTGGGAGAAGGCAGCAAATGTTCAGAGGACTCCGGGTTAATGAGAGAATGGCTTGGGCTGGAGAAGAGGGCTATGGGTACTGTGGGTTTCACTGTGTGTCTCAAGATTTTTATTTCATAACTCATATGGAACATGGAATGGTACACCACAGCGGAACAATACAGAGAATGCTAAAGACTAAAGACAGATGTCCTGTGCCTCTAGTTATACTGAGACCATCCAGGAAGGCACAGATTGGCCAACATCATAATCATTCAGTAGATATCATCTAATAACATTCTAAGAATCCAATAGATATCATCCAGGGAGAATTTTATTCATTGGAATACATATGACAATGTCTAAAGGCAATTTTAAACAGTGCAACAGGAAGTAGGGAACACAATTGGCATCATATAAGAAGAGGCTAGGGATTCCAATAACCGTCTAAAATGAATAGGTTTGCCCCCACAGCAAAGGATTACCTGGTCCCAGTGTTGACAATGCTAAAGCCAAGAAATTCTATTGATTTAGGTAGTGGTCAAACACTGAGTTTCAAAATGACAGAGGCAAGAGTGTTTCCATTCCAGCTACAGAGACCACCACCAAAAGATCTATTGCTCTGACTTGAGGAATGCAAATGCTCATCAAACCTGCCAGGTACAAATATGGGTAGCATAATCATGGGCCAACAAAAGAAAGAATATAGTGCTTATATAAACATGTGTATAGGAAATAACCTCCCCCACCAATTCCTCCAGACTCAGAAGTGTCCATAGCCAACATTTTCTAGAGCAAGAAATTTAGAAAAAATATATATTTTAATTTTTTTATTATTATGCAAAAAATTTCTACCTCTTCCCTGCCTCCCATTTCCCCCCCCCCCCCCCCCCCCCCCCCCCCCCCCCCCCCCCCCCCCCCCCCCCCCCCCCCCCCCNTGCCCTGTGGGAAGTCCAAGGTCCTCCCCCCTCCATCCAGGTCTAGGAAGGTGAGCGTCCAAACAGGCTAGGCTCCCACAAAGCCAGTACATGCAGTAGGATCAAAACCCAGTGCCATTGTCCTTGGCTTCTCATCAGCCCTCATTTAGAAAATATTTTTAAAAAGGAACAAAGCATCTGAGAAGGATCAGAGCAGAAAGTGGAGGTTACTGGTGGCTCAGATAAAGAGTTCCATGATTTCAAAGGCCACAGAGAAGCAGCAGGTTTGAAAACAGCTAATATTAAACCTCAGAGTCATCAAATACTTAGTTCAAACAGCTACCTGAGAAATGACTACTTACTTCACTTTGAAGAATAGTTTAGAACAGTGCACTTCTAGTTTGAAGCAGCCTGGGAATCTATCAGATGGTCTTGTTAAAATGCAGAGTGGATGCCAAGGATCCTTGGGAATACCAAACTGCTCAGACTATTCTTCAAGAGCCAAGGCAGCAGGTTAGATTCAGCTGGAGTTTCTTCTTGTAAATAAAGTTTTATTGGCTCACAGCTATAACTATTTCTTTCCATGCTGTCTGGTATTGTTCCCATGTTATAAGGCAGAATTCAATAGTCATGACATAGATCTTGTCTGTGTCTTCTAGATGCAAAACTTCTAATTGCTACAAAGTGAGGACAATGGTGCCAAACTTAATTTGAAAGACTACTTCTTACGAATTGAACTGGTAGTCAAATAATTCAAAAAGTACAACTGGGTTGCAATTTATACAAAAGGCCAGGTTGAAATTTAGTACATGCATTGTGGGTGGAGGGGGTCAAGGTGGTGTCTGCATGCTATATAATATCCATTAGTGTTTTCCATCAATGTTAAGTTAGCCTCTAAGTGAAATTGAGTTAGTCAGTGCAGGTAGATTTTGTCTTTTAGAATTACTATTGCTATGGAGAAACACTATGACCACAAACAAGTTGGGAAGGAAAGGGTTTATTTGGCTTATACTTCTATATCACTGTCCAACATTCAAGGAAGTTGGGGCAAGAACAGGGTAGGAACCTGGAGGTAGGAGATGATGCCAAGGTCATGGAAGGGTATTGCTTACTGACTTGCTACTTATGGTTTGCTCAGAGTGCTTTCTTATAGAACCCAGGACCACCAGTCCAGGGATAGCACCACCCACAATGAGCTGGGCCCTCCCCTATCAATTACAAATTAAGAAAATGCCTTCTAGTCTAGCCTTTGGAGTCACGTTCTCAATTAAGGTTTCCTCCTTTCAGATAACTCTAGTTTGTGTGTCAAGGTGACTCAATTAAGGTTCCCTCCTTTCAGATAAATCTAGTTTGTACACTAAGTTGGCATATGACTAGCCAGCACAGAATTCAACCTCAAAAACTGAGTATGTAGACACCCCAGTATTCACTCAACAATATGTCTCAAATATTGAGTCTGATATTAAAAATAGATTATGAAACTGTTCAATACATCATCTGACCACGACTTATATCTTTCTCTAATGGATAAAGGGAAACAGATCAGAGTCATGTAGAATACTTTCCTATTTCAACATATCCCAGTTTCTATTTTGGGTGAGAGAAGCAACACAGAAATGAAAGCCAAACCAATGGAGATGCAGCCTGAGGAAGCATCAGAAAAAAAGGGTGTACTGCCTTTACAGAATTTCATGGACTCTGTAGAAGTTTTTCTAACCTAAAAACATTAAAAGACCATAAAATACCAGTTTGTTTCTGGTCAGTGTGGATTTCATATATAGCCATTCCTGTTTCCTTACTTAATAAGTAAATAAATTAGGAATAGCAATTGTCATATAACTATACTGACTAAAGAAATGCCAATTCCTTTGTACTCCTCAACAGCTGTGTTTATGAACATAGTCTCAGGTCAGTAAAAATATGAATGTCATAAAGTCTTGGAACTTTTTCTTTGAGAACAGAAAGCACTCGATTTGTTAATACACAAGCCCAAATGGCAAGAAACATAGCAAACTTCTCTTCATTTTCAAACAGCTTGATGGCTCCCGAGCAAGAAGAGTCATCACAATACGTGACAATTGTGCTTAAAACTCCAGAGTTATCCTTGAAAACAAAACAAAACAAAAAAACAAACCAAATGTGTTCCTTTGTTGAGCTCGAGATGTATACTTTGATGTATAAAGTGCTCACTCAAGGGCAGAAGCTTTCTCTTGAACACTGACTTAGGCACAACACAAATTATCCCAAGTTCATTTAGTGGTCTTGGAAAGCCTTCAGTGGTGTGATTAATTTTAGTCATAATCTACTGACAATTAATACAAGGCATTTTCTGGTGTACATGTTAGCAAAATGATATGTTTTGACTAAGTTCAGCTCCTAGGGAAAAATGTTATGCAACTTGAACCATGCATTTTTATCAGGCTGAAAACACAAAGTTAGCAGTGAAGGAGCGTCATGCAACCTCAATCCAGAAAAGACAAGTCTGACTTTCATCTTTTCTGTGAGCACTGGAGAAATAAAGGCCAGACATTGGCCAACAGAGCTGGGTGAAGGGAACAAATACTAAGCTTTGCTTCAAAGCTATGACACAAATTCCTGAGTTTTTTTTTTCTTTCTGGTATTTAGGTTGTTCACGCTCCTGTGGTCATTTGTACATGTTATCTTTTTATCTTCCTACGAGTGAGATATTGTAAGTAGTCTGTGATCCCAGCATGCCCTCCCTCCTCTTCCTACCCAAAAGCTCAGCCTTGTTGCACAATGAATATTATTGAGGTTTAGATAGCCAGGATTCTACAAACACCAGCAGACACTGAGACACCAGTTGCTCTAGTTGCTAGAAGAATCTTGGCCTGACTCCCCTGTAGGCCCATAGACCTAGTTCTTCTTGACATAGGAGTCCCCTAAGGAGCCAGATGAGCTTTTTCACTGAGCACATTCCCCCAATACAAATCTTCTGAAGAGGTAATTAAAGGCCACAATGAAAAGCTATAAAATGATGGAACCAGTTAAAAAGAGACTACAGGGTGATCTCAGAACAAAGATTACTCCTAAAGTGGGGTCCTCAGGGCCAGCCTGATGGGATCATGATACTCAGCATACTTGGACCTGGTTCTTTTTACAACTGACCTTGTCAGCCACCCGCATATATATGGTCCACCCATGGGCCACAGAAGGCCAAAGCTTTACTAATTGTGGGTTGCAGACCAGGTAACATGCCTTGAAGAGCTTCAGGCTTTGCCAGATCTCAGAGTTGTTGTGTCTACTGAGCAGTCTCTCCTTGCCCCAGTTACACATAACTACAGTTGCCTAAGGCTGTAAGCTTGATCACACTTGTCTGGTCTATTTATTATGGGCAGCCTAACAACTGAATTAGTTCCCGGAGTCCAAAGGCACTAATCTTTCCTTCCAATCAACCACCCAGAATGAGGTCATCCAATTGAAGGCAGAATTATCTCTATAAATGTCAGGCTGTTCCAGCCTGGCTACCATTATTTAGGCCCCCAGATGTATAGAGCAGGAACTGTGAGCCATTATCAGAAATGAGTGTCGCATCCCAACCCATTCCCCTCAGGCATACATAGAATACTTATGCTGTATCTCCTCAAATGTTAGATGTGAGTGCAGAGGGTTGAACAATAGGCCCCATCATTTGGATATTTAGATGCTTCATCTCCACTTAGTAGAACTGTTTGGGGAGGTTTAGGTGGTACAGACTTGCCGGGCGAAATGCATCACGGGAGGTGGGTATTGAGATTAAAAAGCCTCACCACACTTCCAAATTGATCTCTCTAATTTGTGCTTGTGGTTCAAGATGCATGCATTGAGCTTTCTGCTTCTGTTACCATGCCTGGTGTTGACTGCTGTGTTTCCACGCCACGATGGACTCTTATTTCTCCGGAACCATAGCCCAAACTCGTCCTTCTGTAAATTGCCGTGGTCTTGGTATTGTATCAGAGCAACAGAAATGTAACTAATACATTCCAGTAATGGGCAGAGGTTTAAAAAAGAAAAATATGAATACTAATGAAACATAATGACAAATCAAAACTTAATTGAATGATGTTCATTAGAAGCACCCAATTCCAAATAAAGGACTCTTAAATGTTCTATTCTGTTCTCACCATGATTTAAAATTGAAATGCTGCTTATGACTAATTAAATTGATTTACTTATCCACTTTGTGGGTCAATATATAATCTGATATATGTGTGTATTCCACTATATTACATATAATATACACTCCAATATAATCTGAAAATATACACATCACTCAGCCTTAGAGAATTTCGTAGGCTTCCTGTCAGTGTTCAGATAAAGTCCCACCACACAACCTACAGAGCTTTGAGTGACCTGGCTCAGGCAACCTGTAAATGTGCTTGCTTCCTTTCCTGTTTGCCCTGGGACCTTTCACAGTGCAGCATCTTTCAGCATGCCAGGCTCATGGTTTGCCTTGTATTGCCCCCTCTTGAAAACCTCTTCACATTATCCCTAGGGTTGATTCTCCCTCTCTTCTTGTATCAGCTCTGAGTTCAGGGCCTCATCCCCAACGTCCTTCACAACAACATTTTTCACTGAGAGAGAGAACTCAGGTGTTTCTTTAGATCTTCTGAGTAAAGAGACATTATAGCTTTAAACAAGTATGGCTGACTAGCAAACAGCATCATTATCTAGAGACCCAGTGAAGACTTGGGTCACAGAATTCTTTCTCAACTGTGACAAAGAAGGTGGAGGACCCTTCCTTCTTATCCCTTGGCTCATACACTGATAAAGACTATAAAAAATTCCCTCTGGGGCTAAAAGGATGGCTCAGCCGAAAAGAGCACTGTTGCCCTTGCAGCATGCATGACTTTATTTCTCAATACCTAGATGTTGGCTCAATAATATCTTTAACTTCAATTCCAGGGGCTCTGACACTCTCTTCTAACTGCCAATGGGATACATGTGATGCACATACATACATACAGGTAAAACACAAACACACATAAAATAAAACAAATGAAATTAATCCAAAAATACATTTTAATTAAGAAAAAAGAGAAGAACATGCCTTCCCTCTTAGCATGGCAGAGCTACTTAATTCTAGGTAAATCAAGAGAACTATATAGAAGGGATGCTGGGCAGTCTTGTTAGCAGGACCTACATTCCTAAACTCTTTGTTTTCAGTGCACGTATGTACACACATACACAACACACACGTGCATGCACACATGCGTGCATACGCACATGGCACACATCATCTTCCCAGACCTCTAAAAAGCATCATATAGAGATGAAGGATTAAGGAGAACTTATGTTAACAAGTGATAGTGGTATGTCATAATAATATACACTTGTCATCCACTTGGTAACCAATTTTCCATATCCACCAAATGTATGAGTGTAGAGAGTCAGGGAGGCATGCTACTTCTTAGAAATTTCTTAATGTTTCTTTCTTCAGAACATTAACTACATGTGAAATTATTTAACTGGCTCTATTTACTGTCAGATTCCTTCAACTAGACTGTAAGGATCATGCAGACAGAGATCAAATAATAACAAAATCCACAATATAATTAAATTGCTATTTTAGCTCCTGTTGCATCCATTCAGTGACTCCAGTTCATCTCGAAATGACAAATATCTTATGTTTACTCTCATTTGTTGCTCCTAAACATTATAGATAAATAATAGCATATGTGTGCTGATGACATGAAATTAGAATGAAATTGATTTGGGATTGACAGAAACAAGGAGGATGGTGGGGGAAAACTCAATGAGTAGATGGGAAGCATGCACAAATTACAGTTCTTACTTGCATGAAAAGGGCTTTATATAATCCTGTGTAATAACAAAAATGCCTTACCCACAATGCACACAGTGTCCCGATGTAATAGAGGCAAGACTGTTTAGGGGATGACTAATCACTTTCAGAATGGGTTTGAAACCTACTCCACAGGTTTGCTTGGAATTGCAAACCTGGTCAAAAATCCATGGTTACAGTGATCACAGGCCCTAGAGAGAACTTACCACTGATGTTTTGATAAATGGGCATATAGTCAAACTGCCTTCTAAGTATTTGTATTTCTACTTAATGAACTTTTGTAGCTCTTATTCTAGGTTGGAATAAGTTTCTTTCACTCTGGGAGTGCACAAACTCATAATTGCTCAAAGTACTGAGAATAATCAACTGTGGAGTGCTATTCCCAAAACAAACACCTAAATCAGTCACTCCAGTGCCCAGAGAACATTGCTGAAGAGGGTCAGAAAGAAAGATCTGAGGACAAAGAAAAACATTATGAAACTCTGTCTCCAGATGTGCCATGATTGTTACAATATTTAACCCACAGCATCTGGGGCTACCTGCACACGACATGCACACACAGTAACATAAAAGGAAGAGGAAGCTATGTATGTTGGAAGGAAGGATATCATCAGGAGTGGGATGGGGAGAAGAGAGTAATGGTGTAACAGGAGGGGATGCTTGTTGGGGTTTCTGTCCTGACCAGTTCCCACAGCTGGTAAGTCCCAGAGAAACCACACAGAATTCTACATTAATCATAAACTGATTGGCCCATTACCTCAGGCTTTGTATTAGCTCTTATAAAGTATATACCAGCCCATTATTCTAGTATATGCTAGTTGCATGGTTTGGTACCTTTTTCGGCGGGCAGGTCACATCTTACTTCCTCCGTGGTCTGGGCAGGATCGGGGAAAGAACTTCCTTCTTCCCAGAATACTCCTGTTCTCATTGCCCCACTTCTACTTCCTGTCTGGTTTCCCCACCTATACTTCCTGTCTGGCTATTGGCCAATCAGTGTTTATTTAACACATGATTGACAGAATACAGACAATTCTCCCGCACCATAATGGGGCAAATGTGATCACAATATACTGTGTTTATGTAAAAACTGTCAAAACTTAAAAATGAATGAAGAAAATACAGAAAATTAAAATTTAAACAACAATATATTGCTAACCACTAGTTCTATAATTTATAAATCATATAATTCACACCTTTATCTAGTAAGGTCCCACTATGAACACATTTATTTATCTAGTAGGTAGAAAAAACACACCTAGTAGTTGTGTTTCCAGACATATGTCACTGTACATATTGAATTGTTTCAAGCCAGGTATCCATATCCTTAAAGCATCAAAACAATACACTCAATGAGCTGGCACTTTTAATGACCAGATATGGCTTAGTTATGACTGTGGAAGGAAATCTATGCCACTACCTTAGAACTTATACAGAGAAATGTGAGCCTTGTTTGATAATTGATTTTCTAGCTTTGCCTCAGGGACCCTGTCAAAAGTGTTCAATGTGATTAATACAGGAACAGTTCCCTGTGGGTATTTGGTCTGGAAATTAAAATTTTTTAATAAACTCTTAGCTGGAATTACAGGTACAATGGATTAAGTTGGGTACATTTCTGTTTTCCTTGAGTTTGCCTAGTCAAAATTTCAAGTACTTTTAAAAGACTAATAAATTAAATAAGCAATGTAACCATGTGCTCCATTACATCACTAAGAATACAAACGACTCACGAGCCCAGGCAGCTGGAGGACTTAGCCTAAATTAATTCTCAGCTGGTTGGAGACACCTACTTGCAGTCCCTGCTTAATTTTAAAAAGCAAAATGTCTGCTTCCCAATGGATCTATTTACATTTTGCCATTTCAAGCAAAAATATATTCATAAAGTTAGAAAAAAGTTATCCTTGAGGAGGGAGCAGCAATTTGCTCTTGTGGTGCACTACAAACGTCTGCAGGGGGTGGTCCATATTTAGCTTGTTACACAGGGAAGGAAAAGTATTGAGCTGGGACAAACCAGTTGATAGAAGTCGGAACCCTGACTTCCAGTTCTCAATGGCTTTTGCCTTGTTGTATAGTTTTGATGAAGTCCCCTGTCCTCTTTTTGCCATTCCCTTCATTTTCTCATTTGCAAAATGAGAACAGTACCTGGCTGTGAGAATTAATGAATCAATCATTTTAAATGGCCAAGATAAAAGTGCTTTAGATTCATAAGACATTTTATAGGATGCAAACTGCTAACTTTTGAATACCCCATATGTGCCGACTCTATTATGCTGAGAAAAAAAAAAACACTAGTGGTTTCATAGCAAATTATACTAAGTGCTTATAAATTCCAGAGGCAAATGCTGATAAAGGTTCTATAAACAGTGTTTACAACCACAGCCATGCAAAGGGACGCAAAATAACACTCCACACCAAGTTTTCCAAAATAGGATTATTACTGAAATAATCTTTAGCTCCTACATTGGCATACAGGAAAAGAAATCAACTATGATGAAACTTCTTGAACTTGCGGCTCATCTTTCATCGATATTTGAATGTTATACCACTACCAGGACTGTTGCCAATGGGTTTTCATTGTGCCATGATAAAAATAGGCACCGCAGAGCCAAGAAAAGCTCTGAAAACACAGACAATAGAATCCCATGGGTTTTAGATTTCTTTCAAGTCAGGGAAGCAGTGCATTGTGACATCGTGATTTTGTTTCTTCTTGGCCCTGTTCTGGGGAGGTTGAAGGTTGTGAATGGTTTGACAATGGGTGCTAACCTCAAGATCGTCCTCTTCCCATAGCATCTGGGGTCAGTCCTTCGGAAATATCTTTTAGTCATAGAATGTAGGTAAGAAGGATTCTCCAAAGCTCCTTGTGCATAGAGGGAAGAGGGACACTGAAGGACCTACAGTGCACCCCACACTTATGACTTCAGAATGCTTGCATTGCGTCAGACGTCAGCCTTTTCAAAACTTCTCTAGACTATTACAACGTGTGCTGTTTGTGAAAAGCAGTAGGAGGGCAGTGTAGGAAACATGGCCTGCATGGGAAACAGGGAAGGTTACTCA
Organism: Alexandromys fortis; assembly: GCF_014885135.2. NCBI lineage: Eukaryota > Metazoa > Chordata > Mammalia > Rodentia > Cricetidae > Alexandromys > Alexandromys fortis. Next base: position 660,419 of record NW_026068071.1, read on the forward strand.
TTTTCACTGCTGCCCTATGAAATAATGCCAAAGGTCAGCAAACTGGGTGCATAAAAAATACTTTTGAGATTTGTAGCGCCATAGGGTCTCTGATTCAGCTAACTGAACACTCCTTTCTCACAGCCTGAGACAATGAACGAATGACATGCCTTGCAAGCATGAGAAGCAGAGTTCAATCTTCACTGAAACCACATTATTAAAATGTCAAGAGTGATAGCATGCAGGTGTAATTCCAGCGCTGTGGAAGTGGAGACTGGTCGTCTAGATCTCTGGAATCCTCTTGCCAGCCCACAACCTAGACTATGGTGAGTCTCAAACGAGTGAGAGATCTTGTCTCATAGCTCACAAACATGCATCTCACGTTTCATACACACTAGTAAGAGACCCTGGCACACATATGCAATTAATAAGTAAATGAAGAGGGAGTAGCTAGATTAGGTCCCTGAAACTATCTTTGCCATCCCAATGTAAACTCCACTAAGTTATTTGCCTATCTTATTACACTAATGTATGTGCATTATAAAAGACAGAGTTGAAAATTTGCAGTGGACAGAATAAATGGATCCTTTAAAAATGGTTTAATATTAATCAATATTAAAAAATATAGAATGTGGTTCCATGGAACCAATCCCATCACAATTTTTACAGAAAAAAGTTTCTTTTAATATGTCTGATGAAGTTTGGTAATGTTAGTTTTGTGATATAGGATCAGCAATCTGCACATCTGGCACTATGTTTCCTGCAAAACAGTAACCTATGGATGTTAGGCTGAAGGAAAAATGATGGCGAGGTGTCAACCCCATGTGAACTGGCTTAATTTTCTAACCTGTGACCCTCTGTTTCCATCTTATGTCCACTAAGCTGCTGTGAATTTTGGTTCTGAACCAATGAGCCAAGTCAATTCTCACCTTCTCAGGCACTAATCAGTTGTCCTGGAAACTAATTGAGATTTGTTAATTTTCATAGTTTTAATACATGGGTTTAGAACCCACTGAAACCATCAATCTGGGAGCTCTTTCAACAGGTGACAGGATTCTGTATCCAAGATTCCAATCACGGAGCTCTGAGAGTTTTGACAAGGAACACCTATCATTTTCATCAACAATATATTTATTGCAGAATATGTTACAAAGGACACACTGACAAATACCCATCACAAAGTGGCCCAGAATCATGTAACATGATGTTCTTGAAAAGCAGGTAATCATTTGTTTATTGTTTGATATTTTTAACTTGTACTAACAAACGCAACCTAGTGATGCATCAAAATCATCTGCTTGAACATATATGGTGATTAGCACTACCTGGTCTCATCAGAAAAAGATTTGTGGAAACTAAAGAGTAACTTTTAAATTTTAGGGACATGTTGGGAAAATTGGCATGATAAAAGGAACAAGCCTTTGCATAAAGCAAAAGAAATCATACCTGTATGCCATGTTGTTAAAATATAATGGAAATTATACTCTTTAAACAGTTGATTTGTTTTTAAAAATTATTATTATTATTACTGTGTGTGTAAATGCATATGCATGTACCTATGCCAAGGTATATGTGTAGATGTCAGCGGCCATCTTTATAGAGTCATTTCTCATCTTTAACCTTTACTTGGGTTCCAGGGATTGTACAGGATTGAACTCAGATCATTAGGCTTGCACAACAAATGTCTTTATCTGCTGAAGCACCTCTCGGACCCTGTTTTTGAGTTTATGAGGCAACATGCATGTATCCCAGGCTGGCGTTTTACTCACTGTATAACCTAGAATAGCCTTGAACTTAGATATCTTGTCCTGTAAACTTTAGCTCTTGAGTGGTGATATTACATGAGTGTGCCACCATGCTCAGTTGCTACAGTACTAGGGCTGTATAATACAGGGCCTCATGCACTCTACCAGTGCAACCCACATATGAACTGGCTTAATGTTCTAACCTCTGTTTCCATCTTATATCCACTAATCAGCTGTCAATTTTGGTTCTGAACCAATGAACCAAGTCAATTCTCACCTTCTCAGGCACTAATCAGTTTATATTTTTAGTAAATAATGCTACAATTAAGGTAGGCGCAAAACGATCAGTCTTAGGAAGAAAATTATGGCATACTATGTATGAAACAATGAAAGGAGAACAGGACATGAGGTTCTGGATAGATGGATGGCTCAGCAGTTAAGAGCATTGTTCCTGAGGTCTCGCCCCAACACCCAGATAATGGCTCACGGTAATCTATAACTTAAGTTGCTGGACATCTGATGCCCTCTTCTGGCTTCTGCAGGCACTCCATGACCATGGTGCACAAACACCTTAAGGCATAACATCCACAGATATAAAATAAACACATTTTTAAAAAGGAGAATGAATGATAGTCCCATAGTCCCCATAGATGACCAAACGTGAAATATGACCAGATGCCAGAGACTTAGCAATTACTCCATCATCAATTCACCATGTTATTAAGGATTAATAGCTTCCTTTTGTGGATGTAGAAAGGAAAAATGAGTGCTACACTAGAGTACCACATTGCTCCTTCTGCTCTGTTGCTCACTGCAGGCAGAATGCAAAGACATGCAAAGGAGAGGAAAGGAAGTTTGTTGAGGGAATCTTCACATCTCCCTTCCAATGCTGGAGGTGGACTCTGCTTCCCAGAGTCCTCCATAGCCTTCAGGTCTCTAAGCCACCTTTTACCATTCAGTCAGTCATGGCCATGAGAGGATACACATCTCTCATCCTATCTCCTCTTCGGCTAGGTACTATTTTATGCCTAGGCAGAGAGGTGGCAGAGAAGAGGCATCCGTATTTGGAAAGTAAACTAAACAAACAGAACCATCATATTCTTGTCCCAAACCATACCTACTTTTTGAGATATTAGAATAAAATGGCACAGCCATACCCATCACAACTTCCAAGTTGTCTTTCATTTCACCCAAACATACTTGACATCTCCTCCTATGTTATTAGAACAAAACAGAATAAAGAAAATCTGTCTCTCCATAGTGACAAGACATACATATGTCTTTGCCATTAACTTGAGCATGCCATTAACTTGAAATTTAAATTATTCAGTCACAAAAGATCTTAAAATTCAAACAGTTTCAGTATTCAGATCTTAAAATGGCAATAGGAACTTCATTAATTCAGAACTAAACATTCTTCACTGAATATAAATTTTAACGGTTTTAGTAACATTAAAAAATGTTAAAGCTGTGCATGCCATTGTCAATGATCATCATAACTATAGATTTTCCCCTTCTAAACCAGATACCGTGATCAGTGCATCCCAGTGGCTGCGAGTCTGGCTTTCACCCAAACTCTGTGACATGAAGGAGAATGGTGACAAAGAACCCTGAGGGTATTCTATGGTGCTCTTCATAATGCTAAAAAGAATCAGACCACACAGAGGACTTAGCTGGATGCCCTTGGGATAGGGCCCATTTTGAAAGATATGTAAAATAATAGGAGGAAAAGGGAAATGCAAATATTGTCAACAAAATTTACCACTAGACTAAAAAGGAGCAAAAATCAGCAACTTTTTTAGATGTGTTTAATAAACAGGATGATGTTCTATCACCTTCAAAGGCCTAATAATGGTGGAGGATAGTTTTAATACTGCATTTCACTGGAGAAGAGAGATCATACAATTATCATTGAAGTTGAGACCTGTAAAGAAATCTGGAAATACATACAAATTGCAGGTATTTACACAGCTTACTAAACCTAAACCTAACAGATGACATTTGAGGTCTCTGCTTGAATCCCACAATGCCCTTGCTATCCGTCAGCCTCATGGCTAAGGAGGGTGGTTTGTTAGTCTTGGTTCTGTGGAAAATCAGGCCAGAAAATTCTTTGTTGTGGAGCTGCTCTGGGCACTGTGGGTAAGGGGACTCAGAATACAAAACACATAATGAAGCTCAGAAGCAGCGTGCCTGACTCTCTCTTATTCACCAGGATGATCCTCGTTCTGCCCAAAGGGACACCAAAGAAGCCAGAATTTGCCTACTCACGGTGCTGATCATAGAAACTGAAAGCGCTTTTTTTCCCCAAAGACAAGCCAAATATGGAAAAATATTCTGTTAGGACATGGAGATAGGGTTCAGGGGTCAAGAAGTCCCTGAACAATGGCTCTATGCTGGGTTCCCCCTCAGTCTATCATTGTCACCGTTGTCCAATGATGTTTCTACAATACTGCCCATGCTACTTTAGTACACCTATATGTGAAAATGGAGAGCTCAACTTGAATCCTCAGTTTAAGTCCTATATAATAATTATGGGAAACTACGAGCCTCCCAAAACGTTAGCTATATCTCTATTTATCGGTCAATTGTCATAGGTATGTGAGTCTTGACACTTTATGATGGGCAGGAAAGGAGTATCTTCCCCTTTTCTGCTTCCCCAAGTAATAAAGTGTTGAGCAGTATGCCAGACTTCCACCTACTAAATGCCAGTTCTAACCCTTAAGCCCTCACTGTAACACAGACAATGTGACAGGAGAATAGAACCCACTCACTTGAGAGGCAGAAAGAAGCAGGAAGATAGGGAGTTCAAGGTCACCCTCCCTTGCATAGTAAATTTGAAGCCAGCCTGAGCTACAGGAGACCTTAGTTCACAAAAATAAATCACAAGACAAGGGTCAGGCACGATGACGAATGCCTTTGATCACTGCTCGCAGGAGGCAGAGGCAGGTAGATCGCTGTGAGTTTGAGGCCGGCCTGGTTTATAGAGCTAGTTCTAGGACAAAAAGAATCCCTGTCTGGAAAAACAAAAACAAAATCTCAAGGAAATACAAAGTGTCCCCAGATTCTGACAGACATGGCCTCTCGTTCCCTAAGGGACAATATCCCAAGCTGAGAATCACTTCCGGAAGCCCAAGTCTTCTGTCGTCAGAATTTTCCGCATATCAGCTCTACACAACTGGATTATATCTGTAGATAGCCAGCTCTCATTGTCATTCGTCCTCTGTGTCCTGCCTTGTGCTTTGCACTGACCTCTGGCAATAAGTTTGCTCATTCACATGTCTTGCCTTCTGTACCCTTGGGCAACTGCATATTTTTAATTTCTGACTTACTCAAATCATTGTCTGGCACCTATGCACTACAAACTGTTTTCTGCTTGCTTTCCCAGACTAATCATTGCCTTTGTTCCATGTTACCCTATAAAGTCACTGCACTAGACGAAATGACAATGCCATGGGAGTGTGTCTTTTAATTCATATGAGGACATATTCTTAGGAACAAACGGTTAACAAATAGCTATGACTAAACTCATCCTAAGGAAACAACATAGAGAATTAACCATATTTGTACCAAAAATTAAAATGCACATAAATACACACACACACACACACACACACGTGTTTTTGGAGTTGCAAAACAAGATGAGGTTTCCAGGTTTCTATTTGAAAAGAAAACAAAAGTCAACTGAACAGTCTTTAGCCAAATTTTGTAGTATGCAAACTCTAAACTTAATCACATAAAACACTAAATAGTGTATTAGTCACTCGGCACGAGTTAAATTTGTAACTATTAAATCTAGAAAGCCAGAATCAGAGAAACTACGGCATTTAAAAGTAGAATTAGTAATAGCTTCTAATAAATATGACATGCAAAATGTGAGCTATAGAAAGCACTGATCCGTGGTATTCACTCAGATGCCTGTGCCGTAAAGATAAAGCATTTCCCTTCCTTCAAAAATTCATTAATTGTGGTGCATTTATGTTTCTTTAGGCAACCCAGCAGCTGTAGTTCCAAACACAAGCCTTTGAGAAATACATCTAAATGAATATTTATAAACTTTTCCTCTAGCCATTATATTTAGCAACTATAGCAGATGCCTCTGCTTTCCCAGTGTTAGCTGTGCCACTAATTAGAGTCCCTTGTTAATCATGCTGTCCCCCAGCCACTTGTCTCTCAAGTGGACCACCTACACACTCAGGAGAGATAGATCCACGTGGATCTAACAGATCTGTGACCAAGTTTAAGAGAAAAGCCATGAAAGAAACAAGCATAAGCCACAAGCGCTCAGTAGTGTTCACAACCCCAGATTTTCCCAAAGCAGTGATCAATTGAGGTTTTTATGTTGCAAACATCGTGAAGAGATGTTATCTCATTTCCCATTGGATAATTCTTGTTCATCCCTTTCCTTCCAAGTTATTCAGTGTAGGGGCCACAACCACCAGACCAGAAACTGATTTAGAAATTTAGGGCTTAGCCTCAGCTCTAAAACTGATTTAGAAACTAAGCAGATAAGCTTAGAAATATATATTTTTATTTTATTTTATTTAGTTTACATGCGTGAGTATTTGGCCTGAATGCATGTATATACACCCTGTGTAGACAGTGCCCACAGGGTCAAAAGACAGGATCAGAACCCATGGAACAGGAGTCACAGATGGGGCTGAACAGCCACGTAGGTGTTGGACACAGGTCCTTTCCAAGAGCAGCGCCTAATTTTAACCACTGAGCCATCTTTCCAGGCCCCAGAAATACATATTATTGATATGACCTCCAGGAAGAGTGTATACCAAAGATTTTTTTTGGTCAATTCAGAGCTTCTTCCTCTAGAACAGCAGTTCTCAACCTGTCCTGTGGGCTGTAACCCCCACAGGAGTCACCTATCAGACATCCTGAATACTATATATTTACATTAGGACTCATTACAGTAGAACAAATACAGTTATGAAGTAGTAACAAAAATAGTTTTATGGCTGGGGGTGTCACCAACATGGAAAAATTGTATTAAAGAGTTTGAGTATTAGGAAGGCTGACAACCACTGACCTAGGAGGAACTCTAAGCTAAGTCCAAGCTGTTTTAAATACTTGGCTTTTGTATTCCAAGCATACGATGAATTCTCTTGTATCCAGTATCCTAGAGGAACAGACTAGGTTGTTTCCTTTTCACTCTGAACTACTGAATCACTGTGTCTTAGATCTGTGCGTTTTTCCATGCCTGGTGTAGAAAAGGCGATTAGTACTTAAGGAAATACTGCCTGCTCTTGAAAATAAGAAGTATATGTTTTTTGTCTGCTAATTTGTCCTGCATTTCAGAAATAGTCACGAGAACTTACACATAAGCAACAGCTACAATATTTATAGACACCTTTTGCTCACTGGTCCTGATCTTCATTTTCTACTTTAATATGGTTTCACATTCCATTAACTTCTATTAAGGCTTTATTTTAACTTTTGGAGACCAAGAAATTTTGAAAACTTCAGTGATCTTGAGAAGAACACAGAAATAAAAAAAAATGATGGGAACTCAAAGTCAGGGATAAGATTTACATAATACAAAGAGAACTTCAATATATTACTACCATGAACACTACCATCATCCACCTAGTAAGCTAAAAGAAACTGGTTATAAAATGGAAAGAAGAAGAAAAAGCCCACAAGCTTTACACTTTCAAAGGGCTGCAGGTTTTTTTTTTTCACTGCACTATGTAATTTACACAGAGAAAAAAAATTCTGGGCCTGGTCTTGAGCCTTTCCAATTCTCCCTAGGTTCAGAAGAGGGTGTTGGAGTACCTGGAATTGGAATTACAGATGACTGTGAGTTGCCATGCAGGTGCTGGGAATTGAACCTAAGTCCTTTGCAAGAGCAACAAGTGCTCTGAATCCTTGAGTAATTTCTCCAGACCCCTCTGCTACTGATCTGAAGCTGGCAAAACATTATCACCTATATAGCTCAGTGATCAGCGATGTTATGCAAAGGATAGATAGGCTACTCCATATCTTAAAATATTTGCTTTGTATGTCATCCAACCTTATCACAACTACCCTTTCTCCTCATTGTCTTTCATCTCTTTTCTTCCTCCTTCCCCATCTCCTTTCTTCTGCTCCTTTTGCATTATTTTTTTGTGTTTTGATTTTGGGGAGATCAGGTTTTATGTGGCCTGCGCTGCCCTTTAACTTCTTTTTTTTTTAAATTTTACATCTCCATTACAGTTTCTTCTTTCTCTTCTCCTTCCCTTCTCCCCGCAATCCACTCCTCCTCTGTTTCTGTTCAGAAAGGGGTAGCAACAAACCATGGCATATCGAGTTGCAGCAAAAATAAGCACATCTCCCTGTATTCAGACTGGGAAAGGCAACCCAGTATGAGGAATAGGTTCTCAAGAGCCGGCTGAAGCATTAAGGTCAGGATCTGCTCTCATTGTTAGGAGTCCCACAAGTAAACCAAGCTACACAACTTTCACATAGATGCAGAGGGCTTAGGTCAGTCCCATGCAGGCTCCCTGTTTGTGGTTTCAGTCTCTGAGAGCTCCTGTGAGCCTCCTAAGTTATTTATCTGGGTTTTCTTGTCATGACAACCCCTTTGGACCCTACAATCCTTCTTCCCTCTCTTCAGCAGGATTCCCTGGGCTCAGCCTACTGTTTGTCTGTGGGTCTCTGCATCTGTTTTCACCAGTTACTGGATAAAGCCTCTCTGATGACAATTGGAGTGAGTAGGCACTGGTGTGATCACAGGAGATGGTCAGTTGAGACTATATATCCACTATTGCTGGGAGTCTTTGCTGCGGTCATCCTTGTAGATTTCAGTGAGTTTCCCTTGCACCAGGTTTCTACCTGACCCTAAAGCACCCCCTTTCCAGTCATCTCTTTCAGTACTCTCCCCTCTACCCGCTCCTCAAATCCAGTCCCTCAAATTGCCATCCCCACCCATTCCTAGACCACCCAAGAGATCTCTTCTATTTCCCCTTACCAGGGAGATCCATGCATCCCCTTTGGGTTCCTCATTACGGATGTACAAGGACACATGTTCAGTTATATTCATAGTAGCCTTATTCATAATAGCCAGAACCTGGAAACAACCTAGATGTCCCTTAACTGAAGAATGGATAAAAGAAATGTGTTGTATTTACACAACAGAGACTTACGCAGCTGTTAAAATCAATGACATCAGGAAGTTTGAAGGCAAATTGATGGAACTAGAAGAACTCATCCCGAGTGAGGTAACCCAGACCCAGGAAGACAAAAACAGCATGTACTCACTCATAAGTGGATATTAACTATGAAGAATAACCATGCTACAATCCACAGACCTAGAGAAGTGCCCTTGAACTCCCAATCCTCCTGCTGCTGTCTTAGACCTGTTGCAATTTCAGGCACATACCACCATGCCCAGGAATGCTGTAGCTAGCAAGCTCGAGAATAAGGCACAACTATATTCTAATAAAACATTTACAGAAATACGCAGTGGCCTAGATTTGCCCTGCAGGCCGTTGTTTGCCAGCCTGTAACACAATCTCATCAGGATGCTGCTATCTCTGTGCTTCAGCCCTAAAACTACAAATCTTCCATTTGTCATTCTGTCCGTCTCAGGAGTCCTGCCTTATACCAACTTTGGAAATTGTTTTCTCAAAGGCTATTACGGTATACCAATCCACCCGATCACACATGTTCCATGCTCCATCCTTTTAACGTTTCCTTGTTCCCAGAGTGTAAAGAGCTCGGTGGGTTCTGATTTATTTTTGTTTGTTTTATGATGAGTTTATTTTTTATTTTATTTGTATGATTTTTTTCCTGCGTGTATGTGTATGTACTAAATGCATTCATACCTACAGAGGCCAGATGAAGACATTAGATTCCCTGGAACTGGAGATAATAGTAGTTGTTAGCTACCTCACCGGTACTGGAGATTGAACATGGGTCCTCTGGAAGAAAAGCCTGTGTTCTTAGCCACTGAATTGCTCTTAACCAGCTCCTGAATTCGTTTTTAAACCATTTTAAAATTTTTAAATTTTTACTTACCTGTTTTCTCTCTCTCTCTCTCTCTCTCTCTCTCTCTCTCTCTCTCTCTCTCTCTCTGTGTGTGTGTATACATGTAAATGTGTGTGTTTAGGATAAGGAAGAGGAGATCAAAGGAGTATCAGATCACCTGGAGCTGAAGTTACTGGGAATTGAACACTTGAACTCAGGCCCTGTGCAAAAGCAGTGTGTGCTCTTAACCATTGAGCCATATTTCTATCTCAGGATTACAAATTTTTAATGCAATTTTAAAATTGTTTTAACTTCTCAGTGATTTTTCTGGCTTTTCTTCCTCTACCACTTCAAAGAAAATCAAAGGATTTTCAGGAACCAGCCTTCCCATTCTTTTTGAAGTGTCCTACTCAAGGATTTCATTCATCTTCTATACCTCACTCCACAAAAAACAAACAAACAAACAAAAAACTTTATCTAACATCCTCTGCCAGAACCCTAACCCCGGACTTCCTCCTTTCCTTTTCTGCTTGCATACTGGCCATATCCTGTTATCACTGTTGGCTCTTTGGCCTGAGGGGAGGCAGAGTTACTTTACCAAGTAAGGCCAACATAGGAAAACGTTTGGTTTCTTAAAGGCATAAATAATAATTGCAGATAGTCTGTGATTAGGATGAGGAAATCAAGGGCCTAATGCTGTTGCCCCTACCAAAGATGAAAGAAATGCATAAAGCAAAAACAACCTATTTCCAGTAATAAATTATTCATCAGTTTTCTGGATAAAAATAACTAAGCAAGTAGAAACCTTTTCTTTTTTTTTTTCGAAATCTTGTATTGACCAAAAAGAGGAAACTACAGAAATTCATGTAATGTGGAACATATTTTGGGAAAAAAGAAACAAATATGAATTATATGAATGAAAATATCCATACTATATTTAATACAAATTGGAGAGTGCTCAATAAAGAACTAGTGAATTGAAAAATCAGTCCATAGAAATAATCAAGACTGTAGCACAGAGAAATGATGCATTGGTTAAATACAGAAGGATGGATTAAAGATACTGTAGTGGTTTAAAGCAAAATGTTCCCCAAAGCGAGTGGCACGATTAGTAGGTGTGGCCTCATTGGAGGAGGTGTGGTCTTGGTGGAGGAATTGTGCTCTCACCGAAGTTCAGTTCAACGGACCATTTCCTACTGCTTGTTGATCAAGATGGAGAACTCTCAGATCCTTTGCCAGCACCATGTCTGCCTGCATACTGCCATACTTTTCACTATGACGATAACAAACTGAACCACTGACTTGTAAGCCACCCCAATTAAATGTGTTCCTTTATAAAATGTGCCATAGTCATGGTTTCGCTTCACAGCAATAAAACACTAAGATAGCTATAAAAATGAACCTACATTAACTAGGCAATTGAGCTACCTAGCTCAAGGATTTAGCTTACATTTCCTAGAATACTCAGCAGAGGCAAAATATGAAGAACCAATATTCTACCCTGATATGACACATAAGACCATAGTCTCAAGAAGTACACACAAATCAATAGAAAGCAGAGAGTGCTGACTAACCATTCTCCATCTGAAACATTTTAGACCAAGATATGTTTTGATTATGATTTGGAGGGTGTGGCAGGAATCTAAATCTATATAATGAGATATCATAAGTGTGGGAAGAATTCTAATCATGAAATCCTATATGTTTTAGACACACCTGTATATACAGATTGAATACAATATTTTGAAAGTTTGGTCATGTAACAAAGACTGTGACATGGAATTTTCTACTTGTGGCACCCTGTTCAGAATGTTTTAGACTTTGAGGCATTTCAAGTTTGCGATTTTTAGATTAAGTTTCTGAACCTATATCAATGAAAGAATATACCAAAGGGCATAAATGAAATGAATGTCTAAAAATATACATATTGTTGAAATTATTCAGAGTATAAGAAAGAGATAGGATCTTCAAAGGAAATACATAGTTACACTTGAAGTGGATTTCTCCACAATGGAAATCATAAGCTAGTAGAATAACACTCTTAGAAGCTGAGAGAGAGATAATTTCCAACTTAGAAAATAATCCATGAAGTATCTTTCAACTGGGAAAGCTCAGTGTGGCTCAGGGGTAGCTTGTGCCAGACACTAGGTTGAGTCTCTAATGCCACCAAAAAAAAAAAAAAAAAAAAAAAAAAAAAAAAAAAAAAAGCAAGCAAACAAAACATTTTAAAAATAGATTGGAAGTCAGGCAGGGAGATACCATCAATATACTTGTCTACACATATGAAATTGTCAGAGGATAAATGTAAAATAGTTTTAAAACTTTTATAAAAGACAATGGGACCAATATAAAGACTTACAAAGAAAATTGAAGTAAAAAGTGCACACTAATAACAAAGGAAGGGAGAGAGGGAGGAAGGAAGAGAGGGAGGAAGGGATGAAGGGGAAAATGGAAGGAAACTTAAGGAAGGGAGGGAAAGGAAAGACAAGCATCACTGATTCATCAGCAAAGATTGCTCCATCTTTGCTCCATATGAATGCAATTCTACACTGATCATATCTCCAGAGGGACTACTGATTTTAGCCTCTGATGCCAATGTTTTCTCATTGCGTGGAACATGGGCAGCTGGGCTTCTAATGGTTCCTGGTTGGTCTTTCCTTGGTTTCCTTTCCCTCTCAGTGAGCAGAATGACTAGGACCAGAACCAGTAAGGAATTGTGTTGACATTGTTCGGGTCATTATGCCAAAGGACAGGGAACACCAAAGTGTAATGTTCCCTCTGTGCAGACCAGCTTCCATTCCGGATCTGATCAATGAATCCTCCACAAGGGGAACAATGAGACTGTGTAAACAGAGCAGAGAAAATCTGCGATGTGGAGATGTAGGACACGGATGGCTTGCCTAGAGGCTGCTCTGGGTTATCAAGTAAGAAGGCAGCATGGTTTGTATACTGGAATCCGAACACAGGGATTTGTGTTCAAGGCACATACTCTCAAATAGCAGGCCAGAATGTCTGAAGACTTTATCCCTGAATTTACTCAAGAAATGTACCCTATGCACATTTGGCATGGCACTGATTGTCGAATAGTTAGCCAAGAAGATGTTCTGAACCATCCTGAAATACAGTCAAACAAGGGATCAAATAATGAAGTCAACTGTGTGTGTCTCTCTGTGTGTATATATGTATATAAACGTGGGTGTGCACTTGTCATAATGCATGTGTGTGGAAGTTGAAGGACAAATTGTTTGGGACAGGGTCTCTTTGTGAACTTTCAGGGATTCTCCTGCCTCTGCCAGCTACCTCGTCATAGGAATGCTGGTATTTCAGATGCTTGTTCTGTGTTCTAGCTTTTACTAGTTTTATCTGAGGATATGAACTTGGAAGCCATCACTTTTAGCCAGAGGGTTATGTCCCCAACCCAAAATCTATTATTTTTCTATACTTTCTCTCATTTCATAAGTATCTTTATTGTTAAACAACAATAAAATGTAAACAAAGGTTGAAAGACTTAAAGTAGACTAAATTGGTAACTTAGATATAAGAGGGGAAAATCTTATTAAATATCAAGACTGAACAGGTCTTATTCATGACCATGTTGTTATAAATAATAACAATGTTTTATTAGAACACTTTTGCTGATATGCCTACATGTTATACTACAACAACAAAATTAAATAGCTCGAATAAGGGTCATATAGTCTACAAGGACATACATACTTGCTTTTTTATTGGTCCTTTTGAGAAACTTTGCTCTAGAGGAAATTAGGAAAGGACTATATTAGAGGTAAATAAAATGCTTATAGCTTTTTTCTAAAATATTTTATTTCTAAATATGCATATGTGGGCATGGGTAGGTATGAGAACATAGACGCAGGTGACTGTGGAAGCCAGAGGCATTGGATGCCCTGGAACTAAATTTACCAAAAGTTGTGAGCCACCTGATGTAGGTGCTGGGAACCAAACTCTGATTCTCTGAAATATCAGTATACACTCTTGGCTACTGGATCCTCTCCTTAGCCCTTCTACTTTCTGCACACAGCCAAATACTGAAGCATTAGAAAAAAGCCATTGATTTGATATCTGATGCACAGGACTCTGCCTCCTACAGTTGGCTAGGTAGTTACCCAGTGCAATTTTAAATAAGACAAAAAAAATTGTTTTCTTGATTAAGCCATTCTTTTTTTTTCTCAGTGGATGCCAACATGGCTTCTCTGCCACCTGCAGTGCTTTGGATAGCCAGAAGCAAGGTGTTGCTCTGAACAGTGCATATTGTTCCCAGTTGTCTCCTAGGAGCCTGCTACCTTCCTGTGGGAGTCTGGTCTCTTTCACCCACCCATATACTGTCTCTCATTGCACTCAACTGTTCTATCAAAACAGCCAGAAAGACTGCCAATAAGGTCACTCCTTCAAGGATGTGTGTTTCCATCCAAACGCAAAAGCAAGTGAGCGAACACAATTGGATAGAAAAGCACACTCCACAGGACAAAAGGCAGTTGGCCCTTTGTATCTGCATGCTCCACTTGGAAGTCAACCAGACATAGAATGGAATATGAAGAAGACAGTGTCTGTACTGTACATGCATAGCTTTTTTTCTGGAGTGGAGTATGTCTTATTTCTTAAACAATACAGTATTCATGTAGGATTAGGCATTGGGAGTAACCAAGACATGGTTTGAAGTATATAGCAGGACTGCATGAGCTATACACAAAAAAAATTGTGCATATTTGTCCATATCTGCATCCTGGATCCTGGAGCCAGTCTTCTGAGCACACTAAGGGACAAGAGTATTTTATTGAGTAGTTTCAGTAACAGAACCCAAATGACCTTGCAAAATTAGTTAGCAGTGATGAAAATTCGCTGTCCATAATGAGCCTGGAAAGAGAAAAGCAATCTTCCCTCAACTCCAGACTTAGGAATCTTCTGGGAAAACGATGATTTCTATGGAAGCCCTACAGTGACCTTGCTGATAATGGATTTGTTTCACTTTCTTGGGGCAGAGGGATGGATCTGTATAAAATGCAAGGTAGATGCTAATGATATTCAGAGGAACACAGAATACAAAGCACAGCCAGTGGAGTCCTTGTATTGCCAGGGGTGGGAGCAAAGGAAGCAAACATGTGTAGAACATCTAAGATAACTATCAAAGCTTCAGACACTCATGACAAGCGGATGGAAATCCTAATGATACGGTATGGAACACAACGCAGTATGATGTGTCCTTCTTTTGAAATATCATAGTAACGTACATATACACATGCTCTCATGTTTACCTATACTTGAAATCTCCGAAGGCTGGTTAATAACTCTCTCCCCTCAGTCTTCATCTATCGTTCATCAAGCTCAATGTTCGGTCTACCTTTCATGTGCTCCATATCTGTCTCTCAGCTCTCCTCGGTGGCCTCAGAGCTGACTCACCGCCCTTCTACAAAATAATTTTCTTTTAGCTGTTTTGGTTTTTGTCCCATTTTTATCTTGGTGTTGCATCCATGTTCTGTAGTATATCTGTCTTAAGTTCATAGGTCAATGAATTTTTACATGTACTTAGACTACTTCCAAATAACCCCAAGCCAATTCCTTGCCAATATAACCACCACAGGCTCCAGCAGTTAGTTAAAACCATTGACCGGATTTGAACTTGATACAAATGGTATGATTCTCATCAAACATTTTCCCTTTGCATGCTATGATTGTCACTTGAGTATTACTACATGGTAATAATATATTACTTTTTGATTCACAGTATTCATGCAATGGAACTATGCAACTGTTTGTCTATTTTACCATTGATGGTTATTTAAGATATTTGAAGTTTAGGGATATAACATTTAGGGGTCTTTTATGTCTCTAACTAAACGATCTCTGACATCCCTCTCTCCTTCATCCCTACTTCTCACAGAAGCCACCAAATAAATTACTCTCCATGGAAAAGCTGCCACTATAGGACTCACATATGCCTAATAATTTTCACTGACTTTTAAAATAATACTAGCATCCTGATTTCAATAGCCAAATGTTTGCAGATCTAGGCAAGCAGCTCAGTCACTAAAGTGCTGGGAGCACAAACATGAGAACACGAAGTTGATCCCTGGGATATAGATGAAAAAGCAGTCATGTTAGTGCATGCTTGTATTTCCAATTTTTGGTAGGGAAGCAGACACAAGGAGATCCTTAGGGTTCGCAAACCATCCAGCCTACCTACTTGACAAGCCCCAGGCCAGGAAGAAAATGTGTCTCAAAAAATGGTTGACTGTCTTCATACACACATGTACCCATCCTTATGCACCAATAGCCACCACACACAAATTATATATATATATATATATATATATATATATATATATATACATATATCAGACAGACAGAGTTTGTGTTGGCAGTTTGCACCACTGTACTGATTTTTCTGTTCTCTTCACCATCAACAATTGGGGAACTGAATGAAATACAAGGCACACATTTTCTTTTCTTTCTTTCTTTTTTTTTGTTCCTAGAATCCCATTTGGAAAGTAAACATTTGCTTTTGCTAATTATTTAATGCCTTAACAAGTGGAAGATTTGAGCAAGACAGAAGGAAGGAAATTACTTGGATAATTTTCAGTTTGTGGTTAATTTTAATAAAACGGGGATTTAAAGGACATTGACTTTTGTGAGGATAATGAATGTAAGAAAAGAATTAATAAGAAAGGATCAGCATGCATTCTTATAATAAATCATGCTATTCTTTTTCGACATATGCTGGTCACAGCAAAATCTTGTCAGAGGGTCTGTGTGGTGATGAGGAAATAATTTTCAATACTCTGTGTACCTTGCTCTCAAGGATCTTCCAGTCTGAAGCTGTAAAGAAAAGACATCTTTGTCTGTAAAATGGTTACTGTCCAAGCACACAGGGTTTAAAACTGATCCCTAGAACGCACATAATAGCCAGGTGTGGTAGCACAGGCTTGGGATTCCAGTCATTCTGAGGGTAATTAAATTAGATCCTTGGAGCTAATTGGTCAGTGAGCATAGCCCAGCTGAGCCAATCCAAAGTCAATGAGAAAGCCCATCTCAGTAAACAAGGTTGGTGATTCCTGGCAAGTGCCTTCTACACACACTGTGTACACACATTCATGTATTCTCCTCCACCCATACTTGTCAACCAAAAAAAAAAACCATGCTCATTCACATATGTAAACAGACACACTCACATGTGCATGGGTGGTGGGGTGGACAGGAGTCCAGAATCCACACCCCTATAATATTAGCACTTATGGGTCTGAGTGTGGAAGATCAAGGTTAAGACCAGTCTGAGTTATATAAGACTGTCTCAAAATTAGCAAAACAAAACAAAATAAAGTCAAGAGAGAGGAGGAGATAAATAAATAAAAGAAAACGAAATGAAAACAGTATAAGAATAGAATAACTCATGTAAAAATTGTGTATGTGTTTGTGTGTGTGTGTGTGTGTGTGTGAGAGAGAGAGAGAGAGAGAGAGAGAGAGAGAGAGAGAGAGAGAGAGAGAAATGAGAAACATGTGGTACTTTCTGTAAGACATTGCCTCTGTCAATCTATAGCTCATGGTAGCATATTGTTAGCTAACCTCTAATGGGTTAGGAAATTTTTTGAGGTTCATAAACACAATGTAACAATAAATGATATAAACTTCCCATGAGAGTATATGAACAGACCTCATGGACCTTGAGTTCCCATGTCTTCTAATTCCAATTGGGTCCTACTATACTTTACAAGCCATCTTTTTCATATAGTGAGTAACCCTATGAAGGAATTTGTAGACATGATTATAGAGAGACTTAGGAGAAGATTTTAATCATTAAATCACTTCAGAGCTGATGATGACGTCTACACATGTGTAAGGATCTCTGTAGTGAAATGTTGACTGTTTCCCCTTTGGGGGACAAGTTTGAGATAATTTCTAATTTTTCTCTGCTCAATGTATCTCTACAGCCTCTAATCTCTTATATAAAAATTTCCTTTAAGCATATGCTTCCAAGTCTGTGTAAAAATTCAAGCAAAATTCATTATATGAATCATGTTCCTGCAGAAGAATTATTTAAATTTGAGTTCACAACTAATATTTCCCACAAATCATGCTTCTTAACTCCCCAAAAGTTAGCAATGGACTGTAACTAATTAGTAAAGCGGCAGAGTAAGATCTGATAGGCAATGTTCATATTTTATTGAGAGCAACCCAATTAATAAGGTTCTCTACGGCATATTGTTCTACAAAAAATATAACATGATTTAATCATGAATAATTCATTTGAGATGACATACATCAACTCAAAATTCAAAATTGTACACCAGTCATCTATATTTTATATGTGACTATAAAATAAAATTTTCCCTGGGTAGCTTCTGCCCCCAGTGAATGAATGACAGCAGAGAGAAGGAGGCTTCATTTTAACAGCTTCACAGGACAGCGGGAAGCAATAGGCTGTTTTATTACTTCCAGCAATGAACTATAACAGGAAGTCTATACCCCCCATGCTGTCTGACTTATTTTCTTCCCTACAATGTCTTTGGGGCCAAGAAGAGCATGCACGTTGTGTTATTACAGGCTTACTATGAAGCAGTGGTTTCCTATCATGGGGAGATCTATTCTCAGGTAATATCAGGCAATGCCTAGAGACAATTGTAAGGAGAGCACTGGTATCTGATGTGTAGGAAGCAGATATGCTGCTAAACTTCCAGGAGCCTCCAACAATGTTGAGCTGTCGGCATCAAAGCTAAGAGCCTTATTAGAACCAAATATTGATGTTTTCCTTGTCAAGGTTTTGGAGTAATGAAGCATAAAGTCATTCTGAGTGTCCCATTGTTAAAAGTAGCAACTTAGGACATAGTACATTATTTAGAGATGACAGTTTGCTAAATTGGTGTGAATTCTGTTGTGGTCTATATGTATGAGTAAACAACTCTCATATATTTTCAGCATGTAGGTATAGAGACTTTGCTTTCTATTGTCCAATAATCCACTTCCATCTTAACTGCTGTGTAGAACTTTCTCTTCTTAGGATTGCAATCAGACTTGAGGAGCTTTGAACTTGAGCACGCACATGTTCTCTGGGAAATCAGATAGTTTTCTTTTATCTTTGGATGCTGTCTATTTAGATTGTGACTGTGGCTGAGTCTGCTTTCAAAATTATCCTGTCTTCTGTGGTGAGCAGAGCATTGCCATCATCAGCTTAAATTGCCAAATTTCTTCTCTTTTTCAGAAGAAACTGTCTCTTGTCAAACACCTGCTCTATTTGGAACTATTAACATTAAGTCAAGCAACAAAGAGGAACAAAATAATAATTAATGGCCTAAATAATATTTCTTTAAGACTAGTATTGCAAATGTTTATGGTATACTAGTTAAAAGCCAGAGATCATTCTACTCTGCATATACAGATGTGCACGTGTGTGTGCTTGCATCCATCACCATCAAACATAAACACAGTTTAACAGTTGCTGTAAATTTGAGGACATTATTTTAATAAGCACACCTACCATGTACATCAGGTAACTAATGAGAAAGAATACACCAAACTGATAGTCTTATTATATATTAAATCTCAATTAATGTCACCACTATTAATTAATTATTAGTGTCACCACTTTTTTAATTCAGCCTGCCTTCATGTATGCTGCCTACACTGCTTGAAATCAAATTTCATTTTGTTTCTCTAGTTAACATCTTGTGGGAAAAGGTTTGACTTCAATTTTAATATACAAAATATATTTTTATTTGTGTTCCCTTCTAAGAGTCTTGAATCTTGAATCAGAATTTTTCTGCTAGCATTGAGGAACAAGATTGAAATTCTTTATAAAATGAGCCCATCTGTTTATAGAATATTACCCCTGGGAGAAGCTGATTCTCATGAATGCTATTCAGAAGAAGGTGTCCCTGTAGTCTCTCCTATTTTTTTAAAATCTTACAGCATATTACACAGACCTTTGAAGGGTTCATCCAGTACATACACATTCCTAGTATGCACTAAGTAAATAAATATTACTGAATATTTATGAGCCTTGCAAAAATATGGCTAGGCACTTATACATATGCATCTAATGGCTACGTGCAATATCAATAACAATAATAAAGTAAATTATATGTTAGGATGAACATTTGAGTTTGAGAAGCTTTGGATGTATTACATATTCCCCAAAAGCCTGTATTGAAAGTGTGGTGGTTTGAAAGAAAATGGCCCCTATAAGGGGTGGCACTCTTAGGAGGTGTCGTTTTGGTGAAGTAGGCAAGGCCTTGTTGGAGAAAGATGGGCTTTGAGATCTTCTGTGTTCAAGGTATGACCAGTGACACAGTTCTGTTGAAATAGGAGCGGCGGCAGGGCTGCGTCCCCGGCACCTGGCCGCCCGCATGGCTAGCTTATGCCCAGAAATAATTACACGGAAACTGTATTCTTTCAAACACTGCCTGGCCCGGCTAGGTCCAGTTTCTTATAGGCTAGCTCTTACATATTGTTCTAACCCATTTCTAATATTCTGTGTAGCCCATGAGCTGGCTTACCAGAGAGGATCTTAACCTGCATCTGTCTGGAGTGGGAGCATCATGGCGACTCCTCCTCTAACCTTCTTTCTCCCAGAATTCTCTTCTGTATACTCCGCCTACCTAATTTTCTATCCAATAAAATGGGCCAAGGCAGTTTCTTTATTAGTAAGAAATCATTCCCACATCATTTCCCCTTTTTCCGTTTAAACAAAAAAGAAAGGCTTTAACTTTAGCATAGTAAAATTACATATAACAAAACAGTTATCAAGTAAGAATTACAGTTACAATATTTATATCTATTTTATCTCTTACCATAACTAAGGAAAACTATAACTATTCATTCTTCAACTCCATCAAAGACTCCAGAAGGATATAATATTACCTAAGTAAACAAGAAATAAGAAAACTCTAGAAATGACAGAGACATCTCGCTGCCTGGACAGTCACCCAAAGTTCTTTGGTACCGTTGGGGCATCCATCTTCGGCCTACAGGCCCATGGTATCCAGATACATTTCCATGAAGCAGGAAATTTCAAAGACAGTTCAGTCATTTTCTGCTGTGTCCTGCAGAATGTCTCGCAGACTCTTTCATGAATCAGGAACCCCGAAAGACCATCTCACCTTTAGGCAAGTTCAGCAGTCCTCTCTCTGAGGGTTCTCTGTGTCCAGTTTATGCAACAGTCCAGGCAAGAGCAGTTTCTTGCCCAAATGACTATCCAACTCCATAAGGATCCTCTTCGATGCCCATCTTCCTCTTGAAGTAGCTGGTGCTGCCAGGAGCAGACGTGTCTCCTTGTCATGAAAAGTCCTAAGTTATTAAAATATTTTAAATGCCATATTCTGCAGTCTTTGAAAGATATGAAGAATGCCTATCTAACTGAAATATATCTCTATATATCTAGAAAATCTAACTAACATGACTACAAGCTTAACTATTAGCGATGATTATCCATTAACAACCTATATTTCCTAATTATACATTACATTTTTAAATGAACTACACAATCACAATACCTTAATCAAGATCAAAAATACATATACATATAACAAAATTGACCTTAAAATCCATACCAATGCAAATTATTCATATCTATATCATATCCCCCTTTAAATGTAAAAGAACATTTATAAACAATATTTGGGAACATGGGCGTAGTTTTTTCTCTCCAAACTGCTTCCTGCTGAATAGGGGCGTCGTTAATTAGGTTGTTCATGATATAACCTGTATGCTAGTTTCATCTCAGTTGGCAATTGAGCGAAGCAATTTTTTGAGGGTATTCACAGCAACCTTTCAGGAGGGCGTGGTCTATCATACCAAATCGGAATAGATGCAATCCACAGGGTCTCATCCTCTGCAAAAACAAAAGAAGACCCTCTCCAAAGCATCATATCCTTAGACCCAAATTCTGAAATCATAATACCCTCATGAAATCCATTTTGGTTTAGCTTGGCAGCCCATATAATGAAATGTCTCTCTGTACTTAGCTCCTTCACAGTCAAAAATTTTAAAGAAAACACAATGTACATAATCCAGACTCTCTGTGAATTTTCCATTTTTACGTGGCTTATTTTTCTTTATTTCTCTTAATCTATAACTATCTGTACTTCTGTACTCTGTCTCTTTAAAGACTTTACCCTTTTTCTTTTTAAGACATTAACTTTATTCTTTATATTCTTTTTCTTCTCTCTCCCAAGCCTACGTACATTTATCCAACAGTGTCTGAATCTGTTTTATTGTGAATCTGTAACTTTTTTACTATCCAGGAGCACTTTGTTTTGCGCCTTTAAATCACTAAGCGCTTAAGAATCTAAGCTGTGACATTCCTAGGTCAAAAACAGGTACTGTATGCTGGCCCCGCCCAGTCCAACATGGCGGAGCCGCTCGTGCCTCTGATCCTTGCACATTGCACCATTAGCATGGCGGAGCTGCTTGTGCCTCTGAGCTGCGGCACACAATGTCCCCCTTTTAGGCACACAGCAGTCTAGTTGCCATCAAACAAATCGTAGCACTTTAATCCAAATGCTCCATTCATAAGCTCTGTCTCCCGCCGGAGCCAGACAGAGATCACAATGGCGGCACAGCCCAGAAAGCCGGCATTTTAAAACAGCCAGTTTTTTCCTGCTGCCGAGTCAGGACAATTTCTTTGCGGCACGCAACCCAGAAACAGCAAAAAGCTGTCTTAAATTCTCTCTCTCTCTCCTTCTTAAGCCCTCTCAGGTTTTTAAGTGGATTTAGCCCATCACGTCTGGGCGCCATCTGTTGAAATTGGAGCGGAGCGGTGGGGCTGCGTCCCCGGCACCCGGCCGCCCACATGGCTAGGTTATGCCCAGAAATAATTACACGGAAACTGTATTCTTTCAAACACTGCCTGGCCCGGCTAGGTCCAGTTTCTTATTGGCTAGCTCTTACATATTGTTCTAACCCATTTCTAATATTCTGCGTAGCCCACGAGCTGGCTTACCAGGGAGGATCTTAACCTGCATCTGTCTGGCATGGGAGCATCATGGCGACTCTCTCACTCAGCTTCTTTTTCCCAGCATTCTCCTCTGTCTACTCCGCCTATCTAATTTTCTGTCCTATGAGGGCCGAGGCAGTTTCTTTATTAATAAGAAATCACTCCCACATCACAGTTCACTCCTGTTGCCTATGGACAAAGATAAAGAATTCTCAGCTTTTTCTCTAGCACCATGGCTACCTACATGCTGCCATTTCTGCCATGATGAGAATGGACTAAACCTCTGAACCCGTAAGCCTAATTAAATGTTTTTCCTTATGAGAGTTGCCATGATCATGGTCTCTCTTCACAACAAGAAAAAATCCTACGTCATAAGTTGGTACCAGGGGCTGGAGTATTGCTGTGATAGGCCTGGCCATGTTTTTTGTTTGGAAGAATTTAGTCTTTCGTATTTTGGGTTAGGAAAGCAGTGGAATGCTTTAAGCACTGCTTAATGGGACATGTAAGTAGAAGCCTAGAAGATTTGAACTGTGGGGGCCTGTCTTAAGATGTTTCAGAGGAGAAGAATTTTAGTATGTTGCCTAAGAGATCTTTCTTGTGATATTTTTGGGAAAACTGTTACTGCTTTTGGCCCTTGTTTGAAGAGTCTGCCTGAGGCTAAAGCGAAGAGATTTATATTAATTCCATTGGCAGAGGAAATCTCCAAACTGCCTAATATAGACTCTGCCATGTGGTTAATAGTGATAATGCCAATGAAGATAAATAACAAAAAGGAGCAAGCTGAGCTCAAATTGCACATTTGGTACAATCTGAGAAGAAAAGGAGGGGTAGGAAGTAGAAGGTACCCAATTCTGTGTTCAAGGAGATAAACAGATAAAGAAATGGAATAAAGGCAGTGGTGACCTCAGGGCAAGATTCCACCAAACTGTATTTCCAATATGTGAAAAAGAAATAAAGAAAAGTTTAGAGACCCGTGGTATAGTTGGTCAGGTCTTTAATCCCAGCACTCCAGAGGCAGAGGCAGGTGGCTCTCTGACTATGAGGCCAGCCTGGTCCATAGATCTAGTTTCAGGACAGCCAAGCTTAGACAATGAAGGAAACCATAGAAAACAGAAAGCTGGTGAAGATGTAATTGAATGAGGGGGGCCATGTTCCAGTCGCAGCAAGCAGCAGACTTGACAGCTTTGTTTGCGTGGTTCTGACTTTAGAGCCAAATATTGAAGAAAGGGGTTAAGGAATCTTTCTTCCACAACCTCTGAGGCCAGGCTTTGTGTCAAGGGTGTCCCTGAATGGAGGCCTACAGAAGCCGTTGTACGATGCTGGATTGCCTCAGAGTCACCAAGATGTTAGAGATGCCAGAGTCATGTGATATCTGTCAAGGAAAACTGCTAACAGGGAGTGGAACCAGCCCAAGAGAAAGAAGTATGCTGCTGTCAACAAAGCTGAAAAGATTTGGAGATCTGAAGAGTGCTTTGACATCAGACACAGAGATGCAGAGTTTGGAGTCTGCCCAGCTAATTTTCAGTCTTGCTTTGGTTCAGTATTGCCTTACTGTCATCCTTTCCCTCCACACTGGAATAATAATGTATATCTTGTAGCATCAAATATTGGAAATATGTGATCTGCCTTTTTATTTTGATTTTACAGGGGATTACAGTTAAGATATTACATGCATCTTGGAAGAGACATTGAACTTTAGACTTTTAAATAAATTTGAGACTGTTATAGACTATACAGTCTTTGAAGTTGGACTGAACACATGTTTGCACTGTGATAAAGCTACACACCTATAGTGGCCAGGGAGTGAAATGTGGAATGTGGTGATTTGAAAGAAAGTGGTCCCCGATGGGAGTGTCACTATTGGGAGGGATGGTTTTGGTGGAGTAGGCATGGTCTTATTGGAGGAACTGTGTCACTGGGGGGTGAGCTTTGAGATTTCCTATGTTCAAACTATGCTCAGCGACACATTTCACTTCCTGGTGCCTGTGAATCAAGATGTAGAAGTCTCAGCTCCTTCTCCAGCACCGTGTCTGCCTACATGCTGTCATGTCCCGCCATGGTGATAATGGACTGAACCTCTGAAACTGTAAGCCACCCCAATTAAATGTTTTCCTTTATAAGAATTTCTGTGGCTATGGTGTCTCTTCACAGCAAAGAGAGAAAGGAACTTTAAAATGATTATATAAGTTTAGAAAACTGTAATAAGTAAGCATTGAGGACTTCTTAAACAATTTTAGAAAAATAGATTTTATGAGTAAGTTTGTCAAATAGCAGTAACATTTATTGAACTTGTTGGAAACTAAGGGACATATGACACAGAGATAAGGAATAGACTTATCATACAACAGCTGTAGATGTGACCTCAGTAAGAAGTGACTAACATCTGGATGTGAAGATAGCTCATATTGACATCATCCTTCTGTACACAGGAGAAGCTCCACTTTCACACTGAAGTTAGTATTTTCTTAACTCTAATAAAAGAGTGGTATTTCACCTAAGATTTTTTTGATTATCAAGTGAGACATGTTAAATGAAATAGCTGTTATATGCTACTATACCTACCTAACACATACTAGATAGTCAATAAATTCTAATAACCAATACAAATTATTTAAAAATGCAACAAACATCAATGAGTAATGGAGTTCACAGGCAAAACAGTCTAGAGAAAATTTTCAATCGCCATATAAACTATGAGAGTGAAACAAACTGTGTTAAGAGTGCAGCTACAGGTAAGGAAACCAGCCCCAAATGATATCCCCAAAACAGTTAACCTACTACAAATAACATGCTCCTATTAGAAACTAACAGGATACTCAACCTTCTCTTCTAAACTCTTGGTGGTAAGACCAAAATCTATGGAAAATCTTTGTGTTGCTTTTGCTTTTTATTTTTTTTTTAAGCTGAGTCAGTTTTGGTAACTTCTGTATGGGCATGAAGCTTATTCCTATGTAAGTAATGTTCTGTTACATATGGGATAAGTCAATGGGCACAAAGCACACACAGTAAATTCAGACTGGCTTCGCTCTGTATAAAAGTCCTGATAAAATGTGCCATGTTCATCCCAGATGGAGGCAGCTATGCCTTAAGCTCTCGTCCTAAAGTTGAAAGGCTCACATTCAGCCTCACTATTGCATATCTGCGGGAGGTATAGTACTTGTTATGGATATTCAACGAATCAGTTGCGTATTATCTGGAATGGGTCCCTTAGTGTACACTTACAGGAAAACTACAAGTACCATTTTACCCAGTGGGCAAGTTCCTTGAGAAATAGAACAGGTGAAACTAACAATCAGGTAACTACAGTATTGCAAAGTGTGTGTGTGTGTGTGTTAAGTGTGAAAACAAGGAAACTCAGGCAAAAACTTCAATAAGCATTCGTTAGAGAAGCATACTCAGAACTGCTTGTAGGGCCAGTATGCTGGGTGGCTGTGGGAGAGTCTGGCTCTAAGTCGAACCCATAACTAGTAATCGGTAATGACTGTGTGTACATATACAGCAGAGCACACAGACCAAGAAACCTTTACCAGGTGAATCTGCAGGGCTCCCCAGCCAGTGAGAGTGGAGAAGAGAAAGCAGATAAGGAGCATTAGGGCCTTGGCTCCGGGGAATCTAGCGGATAGTAATAACCCTGCTAATCTTCATGGCATGCACATGAAGGGGCAGAAGGAAAGTAAGACAGCCAGGCCAGCTGAGGGCATGGCTCAACTACAAGACAGGGCAGGGCAGCAGGGCTGGTGGAGGCTGCAGGAAAGCCGGTGCTTCCCATGACCCTGCGGTCCTGGCATCCACTCATCCATTGCAAGTCAAAGGTAACATGAGGTTCCGCGTCACTGCAGTTAGAACAGCCGTTGTGAAAATACTGATACACTTACACATGGAGATGGAGACAAGGGAACCGAGCTTTAGACGCTGTTGGAAACAATACAAATTATCAACGACCCCCTGGAAAACAATGTGGGCACCTCAAAAAATTAAAACCAGAAAGTCCTTGTGATCTGACTCTACCACTCCTGAGTTTATTCCTGAAAAAAGCTGAAATTGGTGTGTGAGACATTGGCCCTGCTATGTTTACTGCAGCGCTATGCACAGTAGTCAAGCTGTAGACTCAGTTGAGGTGTCCATCAACAAACCAACTTGATCGGGACAATGTGGTCCAGATATGAAGTGGAGCATCTATTTCATCCATAAGCAAGACTGGGATCCTGTCATTTGTGGCAAAACAAACAGAAATGGACGAAATCATATCACATGAAGTATTCTAGGCAGGAGAAGGGAGGCCCATAAGCTTCAGTATTACACATCCAAGAAAGCTCCTATATGAGATTCATGTAGCCCTTTCTCAAGCATATACAAGCTGGAATGACCCTAGAAATGAACTGCCCTGCAAGTCGCGGGGAAAGCTCTGAAATTGCAGCTTTCGTGAGTCAGCACTCATGCTAAGGTAGGCTTGTTGGTGATGCAGCTGCCTTTGAGTCATGCATGCCTTTTAAATAATGTTCTTCACCAATACTCCTTTGAGTAATCTCAATGAACACATTAAGCTTGACTTAAATGCAATTGCTACTCTGGTCTGTCATGAGTGCTTTATCTCAGGTAAATAGACATTTGTTCACATCTCCCTAGGAAAATCACAAAACTCAATGTAGAACAGAGAAGACTGACATGAACGGGAGAACAAGAGGGAGATGGGCACACTCTTGTCCCACAACTCTGTGCAGCAATCAGTGGGATACTGAGTAGATGTGCCTTCCACAATCCATCTACCTTCCTCCACTAGAGAAGTCACCAGGTGACCCTAATTAATTTGGGTTTTATATAATTGAAGAGGAAAGAACTTTAACAGGGACATTGGGATATCAGGAGCCAACAGGGATTCTTTGAGAAAGGATGTGGCCAGGGTTAGTTAAATGTACATAATTCACAAAGTTAAACAATTGTGAAATGAGTGAAGAAAGTAGAGAACTTCGAACCTGAATATTCAGAAATGTCAAGAAACAGAATTATAACACTTGGAACCATCTTGAGCCTACAAGGAGGATCTAAGTGAATTCCTCTAGACCAGAGCTGGGACAGTCACAGTTGTCCGATTCCTCTATAGCAGAGCTGAAGATAAGAGTTGCCTACAGCTAAAGGTCAGCATAACTGTTGTCGTACCGGTCAGAAGACAACCTCAGGTATTGGTCCATACCTTTCACCTTGTTTTCAGGCAAAATTTCTCTTGTTTGATGCTGCGCTTTATACTCCAGGCTCGCCATCTTGTGAAGTTCAAGAGAATTTTGTCTCTAGTTTTCTTTTCTTTTCTTTCTTTCTTTCTTTTTTTTTTTTTTTTTTTTGTCTGAGAGCTAAGATTACAGACACATGCCTCCATGTTTTCTGAGTATATCCAAACTCAGGATCACATGGCTGGATATTGTATCCACTGAGTCACCTTCTCAGCTCAAGGAAAGGGTTCTTATCCACCACAATTAACTTATATGTGTTTTCTTCCATGTACCACACACCCTTTCAGTCACTGGACACTGTTATCTGTGAATGAAACATTCTTTAAAAAGTCCAAACACAGGAAGATTCTACAAACTGACTGACTAGAAATTCATGATTGTCTAGAGTTGGAATATTGTAGATGAAAAGTCAAATCTTTAGTTCTCTCAGTGGCCATTTATCATCCACTTCTGTTTCTGACCAAATATTCTTTCAACTACATCTACAGAAAAGCCCCTGAAATATATTAATCCAGATGAACAGTAGTTTACACCAACCTCAAAGCTGGGACTGTAGTCACATAGGATCTGGGACCTATAGCAAAGACTTCCTGGCTTTGGTGTCGTAACAATATATTTGGCAAATTCCTTAATCAATGAGTTTTTTTTCCCTGTGACTATAAAATTTAATGTGTCCACTTCCATAGTAGTCATTAGTGGCAACCTGGACCTGTGCCCCTGAGCCATGACATCTCATATTTGACTCTGAATAAGCTACTCTTTCTTTTAGGTGAAAGCTGTATTTTATGTTGACACAACTCTTGATCCAGTAGGCAACAAAACTTACTGTATATTCAGATGCTCAAGCAATGGTCCCTATGATCCTTAAGACATGGAAAAAAGGAATACTGATAATTGAAAGCTAAAGTTTCAGGGCCTTGGAGGTGGCTTAGTCCACAAAGTGATGACTGCACAAATCGGGGACTAAGTTCAATCTCTAGAACCTATGTAACAAACTGGGCACAGTGGGATCACCAAGTGGCATGCTGTGATCTCAACACTAGGAAGATGAGGACAGAAGGAATGCTGGGGCTCATCCTAGTTGAACTGGCAAGGCATGGTCTCAGTGAGACACTACACTTCCAAGATTAAGGCAAAGGGCTCTTGAAGAATGACTTTGAGGGATAGTCTCTGAATTCCACATGCACGTGTGCAGGCACGTTTCACGCACAGTCACTCACATTTGGGTGTGCCCATACACACATTCCCACATAAACATGCACAAACATACAAAAAACAAGGAACTAAAAAATTAAAATGTAACTCTGAACTATGCAAACAAAGAATTAAATGGGATAAATACAAACTGATAACAATGAGGCCAAACCATTTGAACTGGAAGAGAAAGAGCTAGAGGAAGCCAACACACACACACAGAGCCAATCTGAAGCAGGAGCTATGCTCTGTGAGTGACATGAAAATAAGACACAAGCAAAGGGACATCACCAAAAGCTAACAACCACATATTATTTAATCAATGAATAGATGGAGGTTTGCTGTTTGCTCGCAATGTTTGTCATTTGGCCTTCATGAAAATTCTCAGCATCTGTTAACAACTCTTTTTCAAAGGATCACCACAGCTGAAGACAAGTTCACAGTGACCAGAGAAACCAGGGAACAGTTTAGGGTGGGACATAGCAAACCAGATGAGTCAGGAAGCCTCCAAGTTTCACACAACTCTGCTGTATGGCAACTGTCATCCTGCAAAGATGACCAGGTCCCTGTTGTATATCCATAACTAAAGAGCCTGGTGCAATTAAAGGTTCACGTGATGTTGCAAATAAGCCTCATTCAGATTCTAGTCTCACAGAGATGGCCTTCTGATTATTTGGGTTCTCCTGCAGCTTCTCTGCAGGGGGCAAGGGGCAGGTCAAATTGATATGAACCTCGAACTGATTGCAAAGTTCTTATTAGATTTATACAATCTGGAAGTCTGATTATAATTTGGCTCCTCACAACTTTTCCAATAGGAAAAATAAGTATTGATGGAAGAAAGTGAGCATCTCAGCCTATATGAGGATGGTATATTTTTATGGTCAAGTCATACAATGGCACTTAAGTAGAAATCTGTATAAATAACCTCTTCATGTTTACATAAATAAATGAGATATGTAAATTTATACTTCAATTTCATGAAGTTGATTAACAGGATTCCTCCCTTAGGAGGCCAATTTGTACTCAGGCTAAGGACCAATTCTGATTCTCACATTATACATGTGAAGACCCATTGCTTCATTAGGGCTATCACCAAGCCTTTTGTATCTGCTTATTCATGAAAGGATGTTTACCACAGACTGCATCAGGGAGTGAGGATAACTAGGGGAATATGGTCTTTTCTCTAGTGGGGAAAATCCTCTCTCTTAGAGTCAGAAATTAGATCAAGGGCGAAAGAATAATTCACTATTCTACAAAATCAGTCAACTTTCCTCTTTATCTCTCTCTCTCTCTCTCTCTCTCTCTCTCTCTCTCTCTCTCTCTCTCTCTCACACACACACACACATACACATACACACACAGTTAAAAGACTCCAAGTAATGTGTATGTGTGTGTGTGATATATATGAAACAATCACTAAAACTCTCTCTCTTTTCCCTCCTTTCTCTTCCCTCTGTGTGTGTTTATCAGTTATGGGTTTTAGCTAAATTTTGCTGGAGTATTTTATATTTACATGATATTCCCAATGATGAACAAGTTTAATCACCTACACTAGACCATACCATTTGTTTTCTAACTCTTATTGTGACACTTGCATTTCAAAGCTGTCTTTTGTTGTTGTTGTTGTTGTTTGAGATTTTTCTCAAACGTACAGCATTTTTCTGTGTAGCCTTGGAGTTTGTCCTGGCACTCACTCTGTAGACCTAGCTGACCTCAAAATCACAGTGTACCCCTGCCTCTGCCTCCCCAGTGTTGTGATTAAAGACTTGCGGCACCATAGTCAGACTTTGTCTTTAAAAAAACAAACAAAATATCAAAGCAGTATTTTGCTTTTTTTTTAAAGAAAGAATCTCACTACATAACCTTAGTTGGCCTGAAAGTTGTTATGTAGACTAGATTGACTCAGAGATTGACCTGCCTCTACCTTTCTAGTGATATGATTAAAGGCCTGCACATTACATCTCTCAGGGTATCTTAATGCTATTGTGGACTTCACAGCTTACTCTAATGGATTCCATAATTCCAGGGC
This sequence comes from Alexandromys fortis, assembly GCF_014885135.2. NCBI lineage: Eukaryota > Metazoa > Chordata > Mammalia > Rodentia > Cricetidae > Alexandromys > Alexandromys fortis. The sequence goes on from NW_026068071.1 coordinate 691,487, forward strand.
TTCACTTCAAGGCTTTCAAAAAGAATGCCTTCTCAACCCTACCACTAATGTCTGCTTACAACAGAGTAGTTGGAAAATAGCCTATTTGAAAAAGAGAATGCAATCCTGAGGGGAAACAAGAGAGAGACAAGGGGTACACAAAACTCTAAAGTAAAGAGCAAACTTGACAGTTCAAATGGACATTTTTTAGCTCTATGTTTCAACACTGGAGCACCACCCCAGATCTACAGACTCATTAGTCTGTGCTTTCCAGAAGCCCACGACACCACTTTAAGGGCTTCTTTATTATTCTTCTCCAAGAGACTATTAATGAAATAGAAATTTATTGACAAATACATACAATGCTAAATCAACTTTATGTATGGAACACAACAAGATTAGTAAAATAATCTCTATGTTTTTAAATATAGGATACAATTGTAGAAACACTTAATTCATGTCCCAATTATTAATAAAGTATTATGCAGATTTATAAATATTACCACAGGAGTTCTCAAAGCAGAGATATTTAAAAAGTACGGCAGTTGGCAGGCCCTAAATTCAAACATATTATTTAATATTAATTCTGAAGTCAGCAGCCTAGCCTTATGTAACACAAGGCAGTTGATCTTAATTTATTAGTCTTTCTTGCACAACAGCAGCCACTCATAACAATAAAAACAATTTGAAGAAAGTAGAAGAATCACATCAATGTAGAAAGAATTGAGGGTTTCAATGTGTATTAGAATGGACAGTGGCACCACTAGCAAATTAAGGTATAATTCTCTCTTGCCATTTTAAAGAATGAACGATTTGCATATTTATATTCTGGTTTTCAAGATGAGTTGGATTTCCAACTGTTCCTCTTCTCCAGGCAGTAATTTACATCAGATACCAACTGCAACACTACAAATAGACTCCACTGAAGTCGATCTATTTTCCAGAACAGCCTCTCTGTAGAAATCCTATTATTTCTCTCCATCCATGTTTCTTATACACTGTATTCTTATCATTGCAAGCACAACGCTTAGCCTAAATGTTTCAACATTGTGGGAGTATACACTCAGGTTGACCAAAAATAGAATTACAATTCCCATTAACTATAGGGTAATGCTCAGTAATCCTAGCAGACCTAGACACTTGTGGAGAGAAAAATATGTATTCATAGTTACTAGAAAATGTCATCAACAATGATATTCTACATCTCATAGTAGAATACTGGGAAATGGAAGTAAAACTGTATATATGGTCATTCAGACTGAAGCTTCTCTTTATCCTTGACTTACATCCATATGATTGATGCAAAGTTTTGCTCAGTTCTCTTGGTGATGCTGAATTATACTAAAATGAGATCATCAGAGTATTTTCCACAAACGCATAAGAAACTTCACAATCTTGAAAGCATGATTTGTCTATAACAGTAGATATATATGAAAAGGTAGTCCTTGACACTATCATTACCAATTTGAAAAGCATTGGTTAAGAAATGAGAGGAGCCTGATTCAAGGTTTAGATCTCAGGTTTTGTGTGTGTGTGTGTGTGTGTGTGTGTGTGTGTGTGTGTGTGTGGTCCTTATCAGACAAGCTAACAACTCTGCAACTGCTGACTTCAATATGACCGAGTAGTGAAGAAAATTCATGTATAATGTAGAGAGTCAAGTGAAGATCAAGTAGTATACATACATAAAATTAAGATGGAAGCAAAATACTAAAAAATCTTTCTACTACCATTTTGCAAAGCAGGCACTGAATTCATTGGTGGCGCTTTATTAGTAAAATAACAATGATGGAAGACAACCCTGTCCAAATACATCAATAATCCGGGACAATATTCTTGATTTAATATGTCCTAGGTAAAATTTTAAGTATCCATTAGTGCGCAGTAACCTCCACAATAATACTGATTTCCATTTCAGAGATAAGCAAGCTGATCCAAGTACAATATAAATAGCTTGCTTAAAATTGTCTAGCTAGTGAGCTATTTGTTGGGAGAAGTGATAACAGAGTGGGAGAAACAAACACAAGATAGGGCAAGGTAGAAGGCAATGGAATAGAGTGATGAGACTTTCAGCATGATAAAGTACAGGATACATGGAGGTTAAAATGAGAGCAGCCCCCATAGGCTCCCATATTTGAATACTTGGTCCCAAGGTGAGACTTTTGGGGAAGGATTAGGAGGTGTGACCTTTTTGGAGGAGGTATGTCAGTGCAGGCAGGCTTTAAAGTTTCAAAAGACTCCTTCCATCAGCAGCTACTGCTCCCTGCCTCATGTTTGTGTCTCAAGATGTAAGCTCTCAGCGACTACTGCTCCAGTGCCATGCCTGCGTGCCTCTGTGCTCCCTCCCATGATGGCCCTGAACTCCAGCTCTCTGAATCAGTAAGCCCCACAGGAATTCCTTCTCTAAATTGCTTTGGTCATGGTATCTTTTTAGAGCACTAAAAACAGAACGAAGACAGGGTGGAAACCAGGGAGAAAAGCAGAAGAGACAGTGTCAAGGATAAAGAGGATGCCAGAAAGAGTCCAAGGGAACTCATCCAGTGGAAAAGAGTGGGAAGAAGAAAGCAGTCCCTGACATCCAGAGCTCTGGGTACTTCCTGCTGAGACTGCTCTTCTAGTGAACGTGAAAATATTCACACATCACCATCAGACAAGATGATTCATTTCCTTAGTGGATCAAGACAAACAGCACACTGTCATCCTGACCCAAATCAGCAAGAACATTGTCCGAACTGTTCAAATGTGCAAAGATCACCCTAACTGGTTAAAATGTGTGACTGCTGCTTCTGCACTGAACAATACTGGCCTTGATTCATTTCTCCTCCTTATAGATAAGATTTATAGGTCTATTTGTTAATCCTGTCTATAATGACGAAACAGCCCCTACTCGCTAAAATATCCCAATCTAGAGCTCAGCCCTATTTGTTTCAACTTTCTATCATTCATTTATCCCCAGCTCTGAATCTATCTTTTGCAATGCTTCTTTTCCTGAGACACCCCATGATTCTCTGTGGCCTATGTTCTCCGTCATTGCAAATGGGCCATACACCTAACCTGCTCATCTCCAGTTGTATTCTTCCTTTCTAAAAGCACACTTTTCTGCCAAACAAAGGCTTATGAATTTTTTTATTCCCTAGGCAACAGAAAGCACAAAGAGGTTTTTTTTGGGACAGAAAAGTAAAATAATAAGTGTGGTTTAGGGAAGTAGCTCTTAGAATAATGTACTGATATGTTGCCTTAGAATGCTGCTGGTATTCAGACTGAGGATAGTGCAGCGAGCTGCAGCAGCAAGAAAAAATGAAGAAGTAGGGCTGTGAGTGTCATCAGGAGGGAAGAAGACTCAGGATAAATGTCCAAGATAGAAGTAAGATGTGATCAGTACAGCCTAAAGTTGAGAATAACTGATGCCTGTTGAGAGAACTGGGTGAACTCTTGTCACACTGACTGACTTCCAGAGTCCAAGCTATAAGAAGCAAGGCCAGGAATATGGATCAACTGGTAGAGTGCAGGCACAAAGCGCTATCCTAGATAGAATTGGATGCGATGGCACATGCCTGTGATTCTAACACTCCTGAGCTGGAGGTAGAAGGATCAAGAGTTCAAGCCCATCTTCTTCTACATAACATGTAGCCTTCATGAGACCTTGTCTTGAAATGGCAGTAGAAGAGGAGAAGAAAAAGGAGACTTTTGGGGGTGGGGACTATAGCAAGAGAGATGGCTTAAGAGTTAAGAAAACATACTGCTTTTGTAGAGGATAGAAGTCAAATTCAGGTGGCTCGCAAGCACTTACAACTCAAATTCCAGGGGAAAAGAAGCCTCTGGGCTCTGAGAGCACTGCACTTACACAACATACTTAAATAGGTACACCATGCATGCACACAACGAAAAATATATTTAAAAAAAACCTTTAAAAAGATAACTATTAAACTTGACCAACTTTGTGCTGATATAACTGTGGGTTATCTATATAAGATAACGCCCTGAATTTGCAAACATAGATGTGGAAAGTAGGAGGAAATCCAATGACAACATTTCTAGAGCAATTAGCATACAAATGACATCTGAAGCTAGGATCTACCCAAGAGAGAATATACTACGAGACCCTAAAGGGAGCCATGTACAATCCTTTGGGGAATCATTCCAGGAAAGAAAACCATGAGAGTCCAAGGAAAAGGAAGATAAAGTTAAGACTGGAGAACCCAAAAGACAAAAAGAATGATTTAAAGACTAATCCAGCAAAGAACAACACTAAGAGTCTGAGGGAAATGAAGGTCAAGCAAGGAGCCAGAAATCAAAAAGACAGGAAGTTTCTACACTTAGCAAAGGACAGACATTAAGATGGGGTTCAAGGAACAGAAAGATAAAAAGCTGGCCTCTGGACTTGTTAAAGCAACTTGGTTGAAAAAAAAACTTTCAGATGCTGTGTAACAAAGGAGCAGGCAAATATAAAAGGCTTTTCTTTTCTAACGCAAGAAGTAGTTCAAGCATGTTGACTGGCCGTGGGAATACAGGGAGCTAGAAAGATTATGCATCGGGGAAAAGACATGATAAGTAAAGTCATAAGATGGCGGGAAGAGAACCCAGGGAAAGCTTAGCATCATAAAACAGAGGCTACTTTTCCAAAACAAGATGTAACAAAGTAAAGAGCCCATCCTGATGTGCTTAAGGGGAATTTTTTTCCTTCAATTTCTCTGTGAAATATAAGGCTGTGTGTATGCACCTGTGAGTCTGAAGGGCAGTAGAGTGGGGAGAGTCAATATGAGATCACACCAAGCAGTGCCATATAAGACACACATGCATCTTCCCACCTGAATAAAATTAAGTCTTGAGTCATTACCTGAAGCCCGTTCAGAGTGAGGATCAGATTAAATCAGGCAGTTGGTAAATTCGTTATCACCTCAGTTGCTGTTCAGCAGGAAGCCAGTGAGTGATAGTTCTGTCTTGCTAATGCTAACACTGACAACCACTCGATTTTCCTGAGGGAAGAGCTACTGTTTGTTGGCTGGCACAGGCATCTCCCATGCCTGGACATTTTTTTTTCAGATACTATGCAGAAGTGGAATGCTGAACTTGAAAGAATTCAAGAAGGTTGCCTCCTTTTTCATATCAAAATATGGGTGCTGAGGAGTTGGCTCTGTGGCCAACAACATTTGCTTCATAAACTTGAGGACTGAGCTGGAATGCTCAGTACCCATGTAAAAAGTTGGTTATGGCTATGAGTGCCTGTAACACTGGGGCAGGGGTAGACAAATGAAGACACTAGGATATCTGGGGCTTCTTGTTGATAACCATGCTCTTGTTTCAATGAAAGACCCTACTTTGAGGAATTAAGTCTTAGAATGATAGAGCAAGCCCCCTGACTTCCCCCTCTGGTGTCTACAAGTATTCCCTCCTCCCAGAAGGGTTTCTATTACATGCATATAATACACAGACATGAGCAGGTTTTACTATCTCCCAACTCTTCATTATGTCAATTAATTTCAGGGTCTCCTTATCAAGGCATGAGTGTACATGTTACTTTTAAACATCTCTTAAGAAATGTTCTAGATATCATAGTTGAGTCTTGGCTGAAGGTCACCACCACATCTTCAATGAGACCTTAGATTCACTCAGTGTTGAGTCTTCTCATGGACTGGATGAGGAATTTCTCCTCTTTTGTACACCATCCAATTGACCTACTTGGGAAACTGAGAAAATAGCAAACAACTTTATAACCAGCTACCCTGCTTATGGAGGTCTTCCTAGAACTGTGTTCAATCAGTTCCTCTCAAAACACACCCTCCAGGCATTGCCACTGGGCACACATCCTAGGATACTTGTGTGTTAAAATTAGGATCACAATTGTTGTGCTTTACTGGCCAACATCTCTGGTGCCCAGGCTTTCCTCAAAGATTCAGAAGCAGGCAAACACCAATGTGTATGACAAAACTACTCCATGGATAAGAATTAGTGAAATACTCTTTTTTAAATGAGGGGGGGAAAGTGTTACTCACTCAACCCTAATAGAAATAAATGCTTTTCCAAGTCAACTGATAAAGCACAGCGTATTCTGCTCAGTATTCTTTATTCATCACCAAGGAAGCCTGTTCTGGAATCTAATGGAAACGTGCCATCTTTGCATAGATGAATTCTCAAGAAAGAAGGGGGAATCCTGTGTACAATTAAAATACTGAGATGAATTTGGATGCCAAAGAGTTTTCCTAGAGCAGTAGGACTTCCACATTGCTTCCTTTGGGTATCAGGGAGCAGAAATTGTGCATCTCTATGACATTACAGTTGATAATTATGACCAAAACACCAGTCAAGATGCCAAAACATTGACATCATTTTTATTTTTATTTTCTATTTTAGGGGGAATAATTTGGATGGAAACATCTGCTGTTTCAGAAAGCAACCCCCCGCACCCCTGCTTCATTTTCAGTACCAACTCCATCTTAAGGAAGTCTCGCTTCTCTAGGTGAGGGGTGATGGTAGTTTTAGAACATACTCTTGAATGCCCTGCCCATGGCTAGGTTCCCTTTCTTCTCTGTTCATAGGATTTTGAGTTTGTTCATTATTTGAATGGCATGGTAGTCAGATTGTGTGTGCCACAACTTGGCCTTAAGGAAGTCACTGTTCAAAGAGACACTAGGAGTCCGAAAAGATGAATTCTGTGAAAAGAGAGACAAGTAAGGACATCCCTATTGTTAGCATCTGAAACTTGGATTTTGACACAGGTCAGCATGTTCTTCAATAGATGGCAGCTACGTGTCTTGCTGTTGTGACCAAATACATGATAAAGTAGACTTAAAGAAGACAGTATTTATTTTGACTCATACTTCTAAGTACAGTCTGTTCTGCTGGAGAATTCATAACTTGAGATAGCTAATGGAATTGCTATGAAGAAGGGGGAGATGAATGCTGGTTCTCAGGTCACTTTCTGGTTTATTCATTCTATGGCCCCAGACCCTGGAATGGTGTCACTGATGGTTAAGGGTTTTTTTTCCCCCACGTTAAATAATCCAATCTAGAGAATACTTGACAGATATGCCTAGAAGGTTTTCCCCTAGGTGATTCTATATACAGTCAAGGTAGCAATCAATATTATCCTTCACTCAATCCTTTGTGCTTTGTGGTTCTTTTTTGTTGCTAGTCTTTATGATCTATTAGCACCAGACCAACTTGTCTCTCCTTATGGAGTCCACATCATAGTGTTCTCTCCTTAATGGTAAAAGTATGTATTTTCTGTCTTCTCCCTAGTCCTCCACCCTTACCACAATCATCTTCTTAAGGATGAGGGTGGTAAACATGGTAAATATTGAATTAGTGAACAATGGTAAATGACAAAATAATGTAGATGAGAATATTTACATATCCTTCCTCAATTGAAAAGCCACAGATCATGTGAAAATAACCCATTCTCCCAAGTGTTCTTGACTTAGGTCAAGTGAGAACCAATGTGTCCAGGAAGGAGTTTGACATACAGGACCCAGGTTCCCAGCAGTAAAGTTCATCACAGTTGTGTAATGTCCCAAATGGCACCACCATATTCTTTGTATTAATACAATGAAAACCATATCAATGGAGCTTTTGATTTCCTTGTTTAGAGGCCACCCAAATAGATCACTTGGCTTTCTGAAACCGCTACATTCATTAGTTTTCCAACCAACTCACTCTAGACAGTGTCTATATAATAACACATTCCCTAACAATGACCCCAAACTAACAACCTTTGAGAAATTTTATCCAAGCAGTAAAAGTGAAATTCTTCATATTGGAGTAAAAAGTGCAGAGAAGCTGGTGCACGTATCCCAACATGTAAACCCATTTTAAAAGTAAATAGTTTGCTTACTAAAGTTTATGAAAACATCACAAAAGTCACAGAGTTCAAAGGGACTTTTCAGACATTTCAGATAATATAATTCAGTACCTCAGTTTGGGAACAGAATGTACACTGGCACAATGAGGGCACTATTCATGTTTTATATGAGGAAACTGGCTTGGAATATATATATATATATGTGTGTGTGTGTAATGACTAATATATGCATACATGTATTCATAATGAAATGTGTACAGATATGTTATACACATATGTATGGTTAAGAGGAAAATAATGGTGAGAATGTAATGCCAAAAAATAAGCCTTCCAGTGTAAACAATTACCCTGATATACATCTGATATGCATGTCAAATATACTGTGTATGTTATATGATTATATGATATGTCCAAAGGTCTATTCCACTCCAGGTTCATGTGTTTGAATACTGCTTCTATGGGTGGGACATTATAGACCCTCAGAGACCTGAGACCTAGTTCGTAGAAGAGGGCCTTAACAGGTCTGTCTTTTTCACATTACAGCTTGGCCCTGCTGATTCTGTCAATATGTGAGGAACTGCTGTCTCCTGTGCCTGCCACTCTCGGTAGTCCTATCCCAGGATTGACAAGATAGACTATATTTCACAAAACCTTGAGCCAAAATAACCTTTTCTACCTTGAGTTAATTCTGCCAGATATTTGATAACAATGAGAAGTGTGTACGTGTGTGTGTATGTGTGTGTCTTACTGTTTCCTGCTAAAGATCGTCTTGAAAGAAAAAAAGATTGTTTACAATCTGTCTCACTCACAGGAATGTGTTTCTTGGTTTATTTATTTATAGTACTATTGAATACAAAGGCCAAACCAAGAAATCTCTCATGTCAGATTTGTTTGTTGGCAGCATTATCCCAGATATAAATACACAGGATGGTTTGTATGAGAATTAGTATTTTATCATGTGATCTTCATACATGGCTCGTACTTTGGCTGCTGCATGCTTAACTTCTATAAGAACCAAGCAGGAGGAGGAAAGGGATTAAGGGGTTTAGAGCCAAGAATAAAATGCTACTGAACGTATATAGTTTTTTTTTCTATAATCTTTCTCTGGAATTGAATTACAGGGTTCCTTGTTTAAAATATTTCGGTAACCAGGAATGGTATAGGCTCAGGAAGTAAGAGCACTGGCTACTCTTCCAGAGGATCTGGGTTCAATCCCCAGAACCAAATATGGCAGCTCACAACTGTTTGTAGCTCCAGTTCTAAAGGATCTGATACTGTCTTCTGACCTTCTTTGGTACTGTATGCATAGACATACATGAAGGCTAAATGTTCTTGCAAATTAAATAGGAATTTTAAGAAAAGATATAGGTATATAAGAGCCTCAGGAATTGCATTTTCTATGGCCAGTTCTTTATAGCCAAAGGCGCTCCTTCTATATTCAACCATACTTTTCTTTCCATATATATATATATATATATATATATATATATATCACGAGACCAACTTCATATATATGAAGAGCATAAGCAATTCATACAAACACACACACACAGACACACACATACACCCCACATATCATATTAGCTACCTGGGACAGTTTCTATCATGTCCATTTGGACAGAGATTATATGTGAGTTTTGGGTTTGGCCAAAGAGTTATTCATTAGACTTATAAATCAATGAGAGAAAAATTATTAACAAATAAAGAACAAAATTTTACACACAAATCCAATGTCTCTTATATTTTAATTATTCACTAAGACTATTATGACTCTAAATTCTCAACTACAACAAAATGAAAATTATAAAAAAAATATCATGGTTATGTTAAGCCTCATTAGTTAAGAGCCCAGCACTTGTCATGGGCTGGCTTTTGAAAGCTAAAATATATCTCTGTATAATAAAGTAAATGTTCTAATAGCACAACCAAGATTCAAGAAGACATACTATTTGCCAATAAGTGGCAACTGATCTCAGAGATTTGAGAAATATTCATAGAAATAGGATATGCTAACTGTAAGCCTTGCTTATCTTTTCATTAAAAGCATTCTGCCCACTTGGCTTTCCCTTGCCCTCTGTAGAGATATTCATCCTCACAGCACCAGAGGAGACTTTGCAAGGACAACTCAGATGCTGCATAATCCCACTGATGCTTCCCTTGGGGGTCTATAACTTAATTTTGTACTCAGAGAAACATGAAGCCAATAATCCTAAACAAGCTTTTAATATGGTATGGGCCAGTGTAGTCCAATAGAAGTTTCTATAGTGACAGCTATTCAGTACTTGAAATGTGGCTCAATTTTAATGAAGTTATATTTAAATTTAATAGTCACCTGTGGCTTATAGATGCGAACAGTGTAGGTACAGACCTGGGCTTGTTGGAAATATCTGGACCTCCTCATTACAGAAATGGCCTGATGTTGAGAAGTATGTAACCCCAGTGCATGTGTAGCCAATTGCTGAGCCAGGGTAAGATGCTGCAGACCAGAGAGGCAGCTGTGACACAAGTGGTCCCTGCTGTGAAAGTATTTGAGTTTGATGGTGACCCCTTGATGTCATCACTTTGAACTACTTAAATTTCCCCAAGCACTATTCTAGGAGAGCTCAAATGCATAGAAACATTTAAAATAGCAAAACAGAACTTGTTCAAGGTTAGTGTTTTTTGGGGGACAAATGTGTGTGTGTGTGTGTGTGTGTGTGTGTGTGTGTGTAATGTGTATGTACTTGTGTGTGCATATGGAATCCGGAGAAAGATATCAAGTCCTGCTTTATATTATTCAACTTACTCCCTTGAGACAGGATCTCTCATTGAACCTGGAACTAGGCTAGTAGTCAACTAGCTTCAGGAATTCTCCTGTCTCTAGCACCTTAGCAATGATGGGGCTACAGGTTCATGTGGAGCCACACCTGACATTTTTACAAAATTGCCATGGATTTGAACTCGTGTCCTGATACGTGTACAAAAAAAAATGTTCTTTGCTGAGTCATCTTCTTAAACCATGAGGTCAGTTTTTGATTCAGCTATTGGTCTTATCTGCCACATGCCACATACTGTCCATAGACTCAAAGTAATTTGAATTTTTATACTTTTATAAATGCAAAGTATCAAAAATTATATTTTATAAGTACATTAATATTATAACAAATATTTTAATGATATTAATATATCTGTTATAGCAAATTAATTCAGTATTGTTTTGAGTGCTTAAAAGAATTAAATGTATCGTGACAATCGATCCTTGAAATTGTCAAAAAAAGTGAAACTAGCCAGCTTCTCTGTCCCCTTCACTTGGGCCAGGGCCTCTAGTTTTCAGACATCTGTGATTTCTATTAGCCCTTAGGTACGTATCATGGAACACCCTTGAGTCAAGAGAAATGTGATAGAATTTACAATGGAAGAAAGGGCAGATAAAAGATAGATTTGATATGGGCAATAAAGTCCAAATTGCTAACATCTAAATTTATTTGTTGAAAAAAAAATAGTTACCCAAAGGCCTTAATATATCATAGCATTATTTCCACAGTAATGTCTACTGCAGCAACAGTCATAATTTCTGAGTTAGAGAGTGAACCTGGGTGTTTACCAACAGATGAGTGAATAAAAGTTTTAGATATAATTCAGCCATAAAGAAGAATAAAATTACATATTTTCATCAAAGTGGATGTAACTAAACATAATCATATTATGGGAATTCATTTAGGCAGAGAAAATACAAATATCCCAAGTCTTTTTTCATTTATAGAAAGATACATAAAATAATGTATGTACATATAGCAAGAAAGTGGAAGTACAAGTGAATGAAGAGGATGATTGTCAGAGGACATGAGAAAACAGAGAGCATATATAGGGGAGGAAAGAATGTGGTCAAAATATATTATACACATGTGTGGAAATGTCCTAGCAAAACCAACTACACTGTGTACAATGAGTTTATAGCACATTCACAAATAATAATGCAACATCCATTTTCTCAGGCCTCTTAACTCATGATCATATGTATAGTAACAGTTCATCAATATCTCCTTCCTAGATAATACTATTCATGTTATATGAATTACAGACAACATAGGTAAATATAAAGCAAGATAAAGAGAATACACAGTGGAATCTCATTAATTCAAATTCAACCCTGGGTTCTATAATTAACAATTTAGGAATACTAGTGAATATCTCTGAACCCTAATTTCCAAAGAACTAACTGAAAATAATGAATATATAAAACAAAGTTGTCTCATCAGTGGTGGTGATTAATAATATGCTGAATGTAAAGTCAGATATCTCTCACATCTGAAATCCAGATACTAATTTTAAGGCCAACAAAAATAACAAAAGGTTACTAGACTGGAAGAGGCATGCATTTATAAAAGATTCAAATGACTTGGGGTGATTAGCTTCAAATGTAACTGAAGATGATTATGGTTGATTCTTTTGTGCAGTTTCAGGAATTAGGAAATAGAATTTCAAGAAAGGGTAATAATTCAGCCTGCAATGGTTCCTTCTACAGAGGACAGAAAGAGGAAGACTCCTGTGCCTCAAACATCTATGTCTCCTAGAATGGGTGATAAGTATTTAGAATTAAAAGCCAGGACAGATGGTAGGTTTGTGTCATGCTTACGTTTCTTTGAGATTATAATTTAGTTACATTTCTCCTTTCCGTTTTCTCCCTCCAAACTCTAGTAATAGTTGGAGCTTCTTTCTGTTCTCCCTCTACAGATAATGAAATAGAAGAACAAGGATGCCTTCTAGGATGAGGGCACTAGAAATCAAAACCCCAGCTTGGGAAAATCTCTCAGGGCTGCTCTTTTCCCTATGATTATTGGGGGGTTTTGAGGCTATTGTGATGTGAATGAAGCAAGTGACCATTTATGAGACCATGGGTTAGTTCTCTAGCATCCCAACCCTTATACACAATACATAACCCCAACACACACATACACACATAGATGCTGAGAGAGACGGAGAGAGTGGGATAGAGACAGAGAAGGAGGAGGAGGAGGAGGAGGAGGAGGAGGAGGAGGAGGAGGAGGAGGAGGAGGAGGGGGGGGGGGGGGGGGGGGGGGGGGGGGGGGGGGGGGGGAGAGAGAGAGAGAGAGAGAGAGAGAGAGAGAGAGAGAGAGAGAGAGAGAGAGAGAGAGAAAGGATATTTCAGGTCCTTGGTGGCTGTTCAAGCTCAAGTTCAAGGATACTAAAGCTCACGTTCTACTTCTCTGAAGACTCATGCCAGTTGATAGCCCAAATTCCCACACTGAAGCCACCTCTGGTTCAGCATTGACAGCAGTGATCTGACTCCTCAGATAGCTTTGCTGTTCACTTTTCTCTCTTAAACTTCACTATGTTTGTTCTGTTTTGTAGGGGGCTGTCCCATGTAACATATAGCATGGGTAGCAAAGGCCTAGAGTAAAAATTTACTACTGTCAAGAATATATACATATTCTGTATATATACATATAGGTAGTTATAATAGATAATAAGCTAATCATACCCTACTTACTACATGGTTTACTGTAAACTCATTTAATCTTCTGAACAAACATAAAGTGTACGTCGTGTTATTAGCTTCATTTCCTAAGTAAAGGAACTGCAGCAAAGTGAGGTCTGTTAGGAAGACCAGAGAGTTGGTATTAGGATGTAAGGCTGTGTTTTGGTATTCATCATCTGTGACTAAGAGTGTTCGGCTATCCTGTGGACTTTAAGAGCACACTCAGGGAAGCATAGCTAAGAATGTCTTGTGTCTTATGGATTAAGGGTGAACAGAATATTTGATTTCTCATGCAGTTCAACTGAGAAGTAGAAAGGTCTACAATCATGCTGGACCAGGCTTTAGAAGATCTGCAACTCTCATGGATGAGATGTCACGCAAGGTGTTCTCTGACTCAGACCCAATGAGCCTATCTCGGGTGGCTTGAATAAAAGATGTTAGACAAGGCTCATCTGAGCCCAGTACTGGGCGCGCTCTCCAAAACAGAAACCAAGCTTTGTGAAAATCTACAAATCATTGTTTTTCCTGAATGCAGACCACAATTTCCCCCTTAAAATAGGTCAGTCTGAGTTAAGCAATTCCAAGAGTGCCCACATCGGGGGACGAATAGCAAATGTTCGTCTATTGTGCTATCATTAGCTGGAGGCAGTAGAACTCAGAGCAGAGAGGTTGCCATACAAGTACAGGAGATGAAAGGAGAAAATTGGATCTACCCAGAAGAAAAGTCAGCCTACCATTGGATCCTGCTGATGAAAGAGATTTAGAGAAAAGATTCTCCATTCAGAATATCAGTCTCCCTGGGTTAGCTCATGATCATTACTGACCATTTGGATGTTTATAAACATAGAGCATATTTTCCTTCTTTTCTATCATCTATCCTCCTTCTCCCCTCTCTCCTACCTCCTCTTCCTTTCTTCTTTTTCTCTGAGACAGAATCTCACACTGCAGCCAAGGCTGGCCTAGAACTCACGGTGTGGCCCAACTCATTATGTATGTAACTAGGCTGACACCCACTCTCAGTAATCCTTGGTCTCCCAGGTGCTGGGATTACAGGCGGGTACCACAACACCTGGCCAAAATCTGCTTCTAAGCAAGACTGGCAGGGACAGACTACATAGGCTGGGTTTCCTAGAAGCAGAGTTGGGGGAATCCTGTTTGGAAGATGATATGGGGAGCTCTGAGAAGGTGGAAAGCAGGGACAAGAGAAAGAGTTCATTAAAAGCAAGGTTAATTAGCAAGTAACTGCAGTGGCCAACTGGATCTCAGTCCAATGAGGCATCCGGGAGAGTCTGTAGAGTTCAACTAAGAGTTGCAACCTATTAGGGTATGCCCCGCCATCTTTTGTTGTTAGCTGAGAAGGGCTCACTGCTATCAGGGATGATAATTCACACCTGCCTGCCACACGTGGGAGCGAACCAGAGAAAGCTCAGCTCATTCAACATCCCAGGTGTTTGCAACAGGGGTCCTCAGCATGTCTATGTATAGAGAAAAGCAGCATGGGGGAGGGTGTTATCCTAAAGAAGCTCAGGAAAGGAAAAATGCCTCTTACCGAGGACCTGGTTTGCATTTATCTCACTGAGAGTCAAGAAACGTCCACAGATTGTTAAAGCCAAAAATCACCCACAGAGATAATGTTTGTTTCCCTAAAGGCATCTCAAGTAAGACTGCTAAATCTACTAACTGGACCTGTGAGATCACTAAGGATGTATGGGAGCTGGCTAATAGCCTAGATTTGATCCCTGAGCCTCTGCATGCCTGCCACGGAACATGTGTGACCAGAAGTCTATATACACACACAAATAAATGTAATTGAAAAAGAAAACAAACATTCCTATCTCAAGCCTAAATCTAAACAATGTACCTCTGAAAACCATTTATTTATAAAAGAGAATGATTTGATATAAGACGTACTGTGACTTAATTTTTAAATCCTACTTATTTGAACCTTGTATATTCCAACCTTTGCTCAGTGTAACAACAAAGCCACGGTACCATCTACACAGCCATTGTGAAGACCTCAAGGGTGTCTTTCCCTATTGAGTAGCCTGTGCTGCTCAGGACATCTAGACATTCTTTCCGTCTAGATAATTGATCCACACACTAATTTTGCTTTAATCTGAATCATCCAGAAAATAATTTCTACATCAGAATAAAGGACCCCACTTAGAGGTCCCTCAGGGAGACAAGAGCTCCTCAGGATGCTGGTGGTACCATAGGGCTGCATCTTCCTGCTATAGCTGTCAGTCTCAGTTATCCAGAGTCCAGAACACATTAAAGCCCTCCCCTTCCTTTGCCTTCCTACACACATAGCTCCAATCAGAATGAAATCTCTCCCTTTCCTTCGACTGTACCTTCCAGGGTTGGTATGCAGGCTGGATTGGGATTTCATTTGGAAAACTTGACTCTGACTTTGTTTTCTCGGCTGGATGTAAGCGAACCATTTCAAACTGAATGGGTTTAATAAATGAGCGAATGGAATAAGTGATGGCCAGAATCTGCTCTGCTCAATATCAAAGCAAATGGACAAGGCAGTTGGAAAAAAAGGAATGCATTCAGAGAGACGGTGGCTGGAAGCGTCTGTAAGAGAAAGTGACCGCAGAAATAGGTGAAAATCAACATTCCTTGCTACTTCCTGTCAAAGAACAGGCTTTGTACTTCTTTAGAAGCCTCTTTTTTTAGTATTGAACCCCAAATCTTAGATGGAAAAAAACTTATTGAGGAAAAGATCTCCCACCCTTCCTGGACAAATGGACACTGTCTGTTTGCTTGAATATGTTAAGCCCTGTTAAGAGTCAGAAAAGGAACGCGAGGAGCAGTACATTTTCACGAAGGGTACATGTGTGCGTGGGAGGCATGTGGGAACAAATGCAAAAATGAGGACCACAGGCTGGCACATAACAGACTTCTGGAAAGAGCTAAAAAATCTACTGAGATAAAACTACATTTATCTGCGAAAGTAGTGGCAGCACGGTGTGTGAATCACCACGGCAGAGGACCGCTTCCCTATTCCCATGTTAATCAGTGCAGACGAGAAGCTGGAGCCAGTTATTTAAGACTGACATCGTCACTGATCATAGAACTAATGTTCCATGTAAACAAATCAAACGGAAGTGTTTTAGGGTGATCTACTGGAGCAACTGCCAGGAAAGTGTTGATGCCAGGGAACAAAGGAAAGGAGGAGTAGGGTACTGGAGATCTATGATGGGTCCTCTCTCCGAGCCTGGATTAGAAAATTCAAAGACACTGTGGCTCCCACACAAGTCTGGCTTTGCTGCCATGCATTCAATTATTCCTTGTGATTCTTAGCACTAACTATAAGAGGTATGGGTGAACCTAATTAGAATATGAAATGGCATAGTGGACATTGAAAAATCTCGCTATTTCTGCTATTGGGATCTCTCTCTCTTCCTCTCTCTCTCTTTCTCTGTGTGTGTGTGCGCGTGTGTGTGTATCTGTATGCGCATGCATGCACTCACAGTTGCATGTGTGTAACCACCACAACTTTTAGTGGTTGTCATGTTTGAGACAGAGTCCCTTGTAGTTCACTGTTGCGTACCTCTGTGAGTTTGGGGGAGTCTTATCTTTGTCTCCTATTTCACTTTAGGACCCGTACTACTGTAACCCTCTTTATAGATGTGTTCTGGGGATCGAGACTCAATCCTCACTCTTGCACAGCAAGTGCTTTGCCCATGGAATCATCTCCCTAGCCCTGGACATCCCACAATTTCACACACACTATGGAGCTTTGTACTTGTGCTGTCCAATATGATACCAGCACTTTCACATAGCTAGTGAACTCTTAAATTGTGGACAGTTTAAGTCGAGATGTACAATAATTATGTAAGTCAGTCATAATATATGTGCTACATTTCATTTTAGTGATGTTTTACACTGATTATGCATGATATGCAACCCTAAAATGGACCACTTTTGTATAAGAATTATTTTGAGAAAGAAAGGGCTTTAATAATTGCAGTAAGTTCAGGAAGGGCACCCCTTTTTCTTCCTAAAAGCAGGAGATAAAACTAATGCTGTACCAGGAACAAAATTATGTTCACAACACCAGAGACAGGAAGGCACGGTTGAAAACAATAATCTATGAAAACAAACCTTGTTAAACTAACCCTATCTTCCTAATTACTTTTCCACCATGAACTCTCCTGGCCCAAGTCCCTTGTCTTGTCAGGTTTTCATAATTTGCTCTTCTTTGTGCAATTTATTATAGGAGTGTTCAACTCCAACTGCTTCTTTGGTTTTTTTATTTCCTTGGGAGGGTTCCTGTGTCACATAAAGCTCATATTAAATACATTTGCCTGCTATTCTTTCATCAATCTGTCTTTTATTATGGGGGGCCCAGTACAGAGTACAGATGAAAAAAAGGTATTTTTCCCTTTCTTACAATTACATGTGGTAATGCTGATGTGTAGAGTCTCCTCATTTAAATAAAATATGCCATTAAAATTAATTTAATCTCTTTGAAAATTTTATGTTGCTACTGGAAAATTTTTATTGCTTATATGCTTCTTATATGTGTATATATGTGTACATTTATTAATATACATTTTAAAGTACTTGAAAATTGATACTTGTGTTCAAATACCTAGTACTTTAGCTAGTACCTGCATGTTTCATCTTATCTCTTTTTTCTCCCTTTATATAATAATGAACCCATTTTTGTGGACTACACAATGGGCTATCAACTGACCCTGACGCATAATGTCTTGGTGACAACAAAAGGACATTAATAGAGACTCAAGAAAAGGTCTCAGCTAGCATTGCAGGCACAGTAAGTTGTTGCCTCTGCTGGGTCCTAGTTTCTCTATCTGCAGTTTGACAAGCTGAGCTCTAGTCATCTCCAGAACACTGTAATATTGTCCCTCAAAGTCCCTAGTGTCCTCCCTGCTAGGCAATATAAAGGGAATCCCTGCCCACTGTCCTTAGCATTAGGGCCTTTCCTACTTCTGTTTCACGTCCCTGCATCTCAGCCACACAGATCTCCTTTGTCATCCTGCAACCCACATCTGAGTTTGCCTTGGGTCCTTTGCTGGGATCCCTGTTTCACAGCATTTCCACGCTTGCAAATATCATCCATCAATCAAAGTCCCAGTGAAATGCTACCTTGCCATGAAAGCTACTATTTCCTCAGCTGGCAATGAACTCAACTCCATGTCTCCCTACCTCCTAAAAGGGAACAATATCTCTTTGGGCCTACGGTTCTTTATGTACATGTCTCATCTCCATAAAATGTTTGTGAACATCAGAGCCTACCATATATCACAAGTAGACCAGGCCCTATGCTGACAGAGGAAGGACCCGAATCCTTCTTCCTCCTTGAGTCTTCCTTCTAACAATGTCCCAGAGCCAATTCTGGGAAGACACAAAAGACAGCTGCCTTTAATGGATGACTTAGCTGCACAAAAAAAGCTGTAAAGTTCAATCATGTCTGTTGTTTGCTCTACTGCTCTATCAGCAGCATCTCTTCTCTATAGAAGCGAAGAATGGATGTGCATTTGGTGGGAGTTCAGGGGCCTGCGTTCATTCTCAAGCGGACTGACTGGGAGGCTTCTGATGTTTCCATTTCAGGGCCCTAATTGCAAAGAGTTTTCCAAGGCACTGGGTGGAGTCCTGGCAATTTATGCTCATGATTTTTGTTTTCTTACCAAGAAGGGCTTCTTAAGATGTAATGTTGGATCCCCTTAAGACTTGGATTGCTACACAATTTTAATTCCCTTTTAACTTTTGTTTAGAAAGAGCAAATGCATCCAAACTGCCTAGGCTCCCACAAAGCCAGTACGTGCAGTAGGATCAAACACCCATTGCCATTGTTCTTGAGTTCTCAGTAGTCCTCCTTGTCCGCTATGTTCAGCGAGTCCGGTTTTATCCCAGGCTTTTTCAGACCAAGGCCAGCTGGCCTTGGTGAGTTCCCGATAGAACATCCCCATTTTCTCAGTGTGTGGGTGCACCCCTCGCGGTCCTGAGGTCCTTGCTCGTGCTCTGTGGGTAGTCCTTGAACTTCCCACAGGGCAGGGAACCCTGATCGCTCTTTGATCTGATGAGGGAGGGAGGGGGACTTGATTGGGGGAGCGGGAGGGAAATGGGAGGCAGTGGCGGGGAAGAGACAGAAATCTTTAATAAATAAATAAATTTAAAGAAAGAAAGAAAGAAAGAAAGAAAGAAAGAAAGAAAGAAAGAAAGAAAGAAAGAGTAAATGCCCTGGTGAATTCTCTCAATACTAAACAAACAAAGAATTCAGGTGTGCTGAGACATGGTTTTAATTCCAACACTAAAGAAGCAGGGACAGGTGGTTTTCTGTGAGTTTGAGACCAGCTTGATCTATATAGTGAGTTCTAGGATAGACATGGTTACATAGTGAGAGCCTGTCTCAGAAAATGGAGAAAAAGAAGGAGGGGAAGAGGGAGAGAAAATGAAGAAAGAAAAGAAGGAAGGAAACAAGGGAGGAAGGATGGAGGGAAGGAAGGAAGGAAGGAAGGAAGGAAGAAAGAAAGAAAGAAAGAAAGAAAGAAAGAAAGAAAGAAAGAAAGAAAGAAAGAAAGAGGGAAGAAAGAAAAGGAAAGGAGGGAGGAAGGAAGGAAGGACAGAAGACAGGAAAGAAGGAAAGAAGGAAGGGAGGAAGGGAGGAAGGGAAGAAGGAAGGAAGGAAGGACAGAAGGAAGGAAAAATATCCTAGATGACATTTAAGAGTTCTCACATACATGAGAATTTGGCTCCACATTCTGTATTCTCAGAAGGGCTCCTCTGTACAAGAAAGACCTACAAAGCTTACAGAGTAGGTTAGTGAATGGCTAAATTAATGAAAATAAGCACATGAATGAAATTTGATGGCATCATCGCATTACATAATGAGTGAGACCACTGAAACTTTATAGAACTGGCGTAGCAATATAGAAAGACTGTCGTCTCCAAGAAGGAAAACAAAGTGTGGGTGATCACATAAAGCAGGGCATTTCAGTTAAGGAAACAAGTTCAATCAGATGCACTTTTTGAGCCCAAAAGATACAAACAGAGTCCGAAGAGAAATGTGTTCCCAAAGTAATTCCTACATGCAAATATGAAAGAGTAGTATATGGATTTGTACTCTGAAGTTCCTCTCAGAGCAAAGCATTCAAACTACCATTGATTACGGTGGTCCATGATCTCATGTGCATCTGCTAAGGCATCATCTCAAGTAATGAGACCGAGAGTACAGAGCTCTGAAAACGTCCATGCTCCAACACAGCACCATCAACTCAGCATGTCAGATGATCAGTTGCTGTATTTACCTAAAATATCATTTTCTTTCCTTTCTTCCCTAGAACAATGAGGATCTGAAAAATAATCCAGGTTAGCCTTCATTTTTTTAGGAAAAAAAATTTCTAGTGTCTTTGTGTATGATTTGAAAGTGAACACAGCAAAACGGCTTCTTCAAAACCCATACTGTACTTTGGCAGAAGACAGAAACTACAAGCAAATAGGATATGATGAACAGCAACTTTAATCAACAATTTTCGGTATTGACTTAAAATTTCAAATTCCAAGATTACTCAGTGCATTTTTAATGCTTTTTTAAGAGGTTGATTTTCAAAAACAAATGCAAAATAAGGCAGGGAGTTCCCTTGGACCCTTCACTCAACTTCTTGCAATCTTCAAAAACCACTCTATACTCTCATAATAGAGAAATTAACATCAATAGGATATTATTAGCAGGAGCCTCTGCTGTGCTGTCTCTAGAAAAAAATATTCAATCTTAACTGCAAATTTCATACCTTGCGGCCCCCTTCACAAAATGACAAAAGAAACAATGAATAAATAAGTGTGACCAAAAGGTGTTAAGTTTAACTGCTAGACATTTTTTCTCAATATAACTCATAATAATATATGTAGATGTGTGCATATAAAGTTATATGAATGCGTACATATCAATCACTCTATGTATTAAAATTGAAAAGTAAAACAATCACTGAGTAGACCTGGAAATTAACTTCTCTTCAGGACATAATCAAATAATTTGAACATAGTCCAAATAATTACTTAACTGCTCTATGAGGGATCTATAGTTTCCGTTCTTGGGAAATTAGCAAACTATAATTTTTAGGCGCTCTGAAATAACCAGATGGTTATAGAGTGTGAAGACACTGGTAAATTGTTTGATATATGGCTTGATTAAGTACTTCATCCAAGATTCACCAAAGAAGATACATTTTTAAGGATTTAATAAAAAAAGAAGTGACATTTGGCATGCTAACTAATTTCTACATCAGAAAGACAGTATAAAGGGTATCTCAAGGGCAGAAGAATATCAACTACTAAAACCAAAGCAAGAGAAAATGTAAGGAACTCTACATCTGTGTGGTGCTATTCCCTTTTAACCTCGGCCTTTGAGAAGGAAAGACGGGGAATCTCTGTGAGTTCCAAGTCAGACAAGTCTGCATAGCTAGTTCTTTACTTCATATTTGGGGATAGCTTCTCCATATTCTTCACCTTCTGTATCCATGTGGAACTGTAATAATTTAATTCCTGTTTCTTTATGAACCGTGCCCTCATGACAATGACATAGAGTTGGAGTCTCAGAATCTTCGCATTATATCTCAAATGTCATGTTTCTAGGGCTTATCACTCCTGAATATGTATTGACATTTGAAGCCTGGAGGTGAATTAGGCTGCCCTGTGCACTGAAGGATGACCTAGGAGTATCCATGGCCTCTACCCACTAGATGTTACTAGTAGTCCTCATACCTAGCTCAGATAGAAAACCCAAACTACTTTCAAATGATGCAAAATGTCCCTTGGAGACAGGGGTATAAAAGTCACCTCTCCTCTCAGAGGTTCTTTCATATAAAAACTAATCCCTTTCCACAATGAAGCACAACTAGAAATAGCAACTATCCATGATAGGGATGAACCCAAAATATGCCCCAAGATATTTTTTAGACCTTTTCCCAACACTGACAGTCAATTAATGTATAGAATGGAAACTAGTGTTCAATCCTCTATAGAATCTTCCAAGGTTACCTTTGATTTCTATCAACAAAGGAATCAAAGCATTAAAGGTTATGAGTATTTTTCCAAACCCACTCATCGAGTCAAGTTACATGCTTTCTAGTCTAGTATTCTGTCCCCAGCATGGGTGGGTTCCTCATTTCTCTCAAACTCTTATTCACATAGTTTAATGTACTATTTATTTCAATAATATTATATATATTTATATAGTAAATCATATTGTTAGCTAGCAGCTGTAGATTACTTAGCTAAGTGACATATAAAAGAAGTCATGACTCTAGCATCTCCATACTGGAAAACAGAAAGAAAGATACAGGAACAAAAGATAATGGCCAAATGTTACACACACACACACACACACACACACACACACACACACTGCTCCTTATTCTAAAGAAATAACTCTATTCTAACTGGAAAACCCCACCAGATATCTCACAGATAAGTAGCAAAAGAGGTTTAGTTATCTTTTCATAAAGTTCTTTGCTGTCTATGGCCATACCACACTGAATGTGCCCAATCTCATCTGAACTCGGAAGCTAAGCAGGGTAGAGCCTGGTTAGTACTTGGATGAAGAAAGTTCTTTGCCTTAATTCACTTCTGGTTTACTATTTTATGATTGAAGGGAAGTATAGGATCTGAAAACATTGCAAAACATGGTGAGGAAGGAAACCATTGAAGCTGATTATTTTTCTCTTAGATAAAAGTAGGAATCTTTATTTTCATTAAGAAGGTAAAGCTCCGAGTGACATTTGTATCAAAATTCCCTCACTATTGCACTTCGGGTGCTCCAAAATAGAAATATAAATTCTTATAGAAGGCTATGCACCCTACGGAGCTAATGATGCGCTCGTCTTGTCAACGAAAATGGAGTACTTCCATTTGGAAAGAAGAATCACAGAAAATTACAGGGCCAACCTGGCATTGTGCAAAAGAAGGGAGAAGAGAAAAGAATGACATGGGTTAGGGGTGGAGCTCAGCTGGCAAAGTAATCAGTCTGCCCTGCATGAAGTCCTAGGTCTGATCCTTACCTAGAATTAGGTGTGGGTCAAAAGTTCAAGGGCATTCTTGGCTATGTAGCAAATTTGTGGTAAGCCTGGAATATATGAGACCCTGTTAAACAAACAAAACAGAATACACGAGAAAGAACAGAATTATAATGTTTGTCAAAATTTTTCAAACTGCTCTCCTCGTTTGATTCTCAATCTCATTTTGAGAGGTTACCATTTTCACGTTAACAGAAGGAAAAAATGAGGATGTCCCCTTAATTGTGTCCAAGTGCAGGCTCAAGATTGGAATCCGAATCTCCTGATGGGACATCCACTCTTCTCACTCAACACTACAAAATGTAGAATAGAATGTTCTGCCCTTTGGGGTATTGGTAAAATTTGTGTTCCTGCCTGTCCTTGTATTGGAGCCTGCTATAAGTCATGGGCACTCACGGGCTTCTCCTTTTCCTGTACAAATAGAAGGCTGTTTTCCAGTCTCCCTCCCAGCTGCCTGTAGCCTGGTAATGAATGCAGTCTAATGCAGTGAAAGAAGTGAGCATGCCGCTTTCACACCTGAGCAGTTTAAAAGCCTCCTTGCTTTTCTCCCCATGCACTAGCTAAACACAGACAATGAACTTTTCATTGTATTAAGTCAGAGAGATTTGGATAGCAATGATAGAAATATACATTTCCCAAGAAGGCTGGGCACCCGAAGGGATTGATGATTTACTCATATATTACTCTTTCTATATAAGAGACAGCTAGGCCAGCAATAAGCCAGGAGAACTACAGTCCAGCATATTATCAAGGTACTTCTGGGAGGATGATTCCAGACATGCCTTGCTGGTGTCTTTAAGGGCAGCCTGCCAATAGCTTGAGGAAACCTAGTAGGCCTATACACATTAGAAAGTTCTTCCTGCCTCTGCTCAAGAGGTTTGCTTTCCAGGGACCTTGTTTCTTCCCTGACTCTTCAGCAAAACCCCCCAGTAACAGCTCCTTTAAAATACAGGAACAGCAGGGTTTATAACAAAACTATGGGAGACCCCAAGATTTATCAGTGAGATTCTCCCCTCCTGGAAACAGTTTCCATGCAGAAAAATTCATGGAAACCAATAAGACATATAACAGTTTGAACATCACTCTGCAAATAGTAAGTCAGAAGTGAAGCAATAATTTATTACTGGGTTTTTCAAGATCTCCATTAATAACCATGCTTCAAGATTTCATTTTCAAACATTGCATATGTCTTTCGAAAAAGGAGCTATTTGGAGCAGTAGACATTTTTCATGTTCTAAAGGGGGTGAGCTGTCATAATAACAGAGCTTAGTAAAATTACCAGTACTTAATATTCTAAAAGAAATTGGGGGAAATTAGAAGGTGTATTTGAAATCATGCTTAAAATATATTTCTGCATCTAATTAGATATCTCTACAATGCGAGGAAAAATGATAAGGAATGGATTATCTGGGAATCTTATTTAATCTCTCAAATGAGCTATCAGCTACTGTGAATATAAAACCATGTAGCACCCCTGTTATTTGAATAGTGAAGGATTAAAACATGAAAGCATGTATATACCATCCCACTTCATTGCAGAAGTTTAAAAACCTTCATCCTGGCCATGGAGCCTAGTGGAGTGCTTGACTAACTAGCACAGATTTGGAGGTGTGGTTCCCAGCTCTGCAAGGTGTGGTGGTTCATGGCTATAATCTCAGCCCTCAAAAGGTATACAGCAAAGAAAACCAGCCCACAAATAACAATCCCAGAGAACCTAGACAACAATGAGGACCTTAAGAGGACATACTGGATCTACATAGGTAGTAGAAAAAGACAAGATCTCCTGAGTAAATTGGGAGCATGGGGACCATGTGAGAGGGTAGAAGAGGAGCGGGGAGGAAGGGAAGGGAGCAGAGAAAAATGTAGAGCTCAATAAAATCAATAAAAAAAGGTAGAAACAGAAAGAAGAATTCTTGGTCATCCCTGGTTACCCAGCAAGCTCATGGCTAACCTGGCCTATATGTTAAAACTAGTCCAGTCAATAAATATAGGAGCTGGATATCAGAAAAATAATGATCACCTGGCAGAATGATTCCAAGTATTGTCCTAGGAAGAGAAACTGGTATAAACGCTCGCTGGGAAGGGTCTGTCCTCA
The DNA here is from genome assembly GCF_014885135.2 of Alexandromys fortis. Classification (NCBI taxonomy): domain Eukaryota; kingdom Metazoa; phylum Chordata; class Mammalia; order Rodentia; family Cricetidae; genus Alexandromys; species Alexandromys fortis. Next base: position 716,878 of record NW_026068071.1, read on the forward strand.
CCCACTGTCTGATTTGAGGTATGGTAACAGAGATTGCGACCATGTTGGCTAGTAGAATGAATCAGAAGGGTTAATTAATTCACTTCTAAGTCTAAACCTCAGGGGTCTCGTGTATTTCCATTTGCTCTCTAGTGCTTCGGGTATCATCACCAAGGTCCAACTGACCCCAACTGATCACAGGTCACCTCAGCTAACCTCTGGAAATTCAAGGGACACAGGGACTGTCATATGCAATTTGTTTTCAGGGGTAGCTTGTTACACAGCCAGGGGTAACAGCTAAAATAAGCCATAAGCCACAGTTATTTTTTTCCACTAATTGTGGTAGTTGCCTCCCAACAGTGAAATAGAGTTGCAAGTTCTTCCCAAGACTATCCCCAAATCCTCCCCTGAGATCTTACCCGTCACACCCCCTGTTTCAACTACATATAAACTTGGATGTTCTGAAGAATTTTCCGGGAGTGCTGGTCAATCCAGAAATGTTTAATCCTGTGAGTTCTCGCCTGTAGTAATATTGGAAGTAACTACAACCAACTCATTTCTTCCCCAAAGCTGCCTCTGACCAAATGTATCTTAGTCTTGCCTGCCCCCTCTCTATCAGGGAAAAATACACATTTCTTTTATGTCTTCCATGGAAGACACAGGTTTTACACCACAGGTTCTAAATTCACGTGCATATTTAAATCTCTTCAAGACACTTAAAAAAAAATCCTGATTCCCAAGACAAAGCCCAAGGCAATTATATATCACAAGCTTTGGGCTAGCATCCAGGTATTTTACAAGCTTATGGTACACTGTCTTTTGTTGCCAAAATAAAAGTAACTCTTACTTTTCTATTAAAGTGAACTTAATGCTTTCTCTTCTTTTCCTGTATATTAGCATGGTAATACAGAACATTAAGGCTTAATTTCCCTCTCCTGAACATAGGCTTACCATTACACCTCAGTTCTTTATCCTGAGACTACTTAGGAGACCGAGGCAAGAAAAGAGCCAATTTCAGAATTATATTTTAGAATTATGTTTCCTAGCAAATTTCACTAGGCTCAATTCAACCTCCTCTATGTTTTCCCATCTTCAAAAGAGAATTTATTCAAAAAGCAATTCAGAATAACTCCAAATAATTTTGTGCTAGGAAAATTAGTCAAGGAACTCTTTTTAAATCAACCAAACAGCACCTCCAGGCATGCTTCAAAAACATAATATGGCATAATCAAACATCTCTTGGTATTCAAAAATTTGTTATGTTAAACTAATAGACACATTCATTAAAGTCTTGTGGGAAAACAAACATACGGTAGCCTACGCTTATATTGCATTTAATTCCAATCAACACCTGTTCTAGAGAGATGGACTTATTATCAGATTGTATTTTTAGACATAATAATACAGGAAAGAATTGCAATAAAGCGTTTAGAGAAAACTGTCACAGTGTGAAACAGACAAAGAGCCACTATGTTATGAGCTGAGAAGGGGGAGTATCTTGAGGCCCCCAGGACAACACCTAGCCTTCTCTCCTCTGACCTGAAGATTTCTGGATCTACATGGAATATTGCTAACTGAAGATTTACTCGGCATTAGAACTCAACTTTCCATCTTTCCCGAAGAAAGTGTTTTTATTTTCTTTTGGTCCCAGGAAGTAGTCATATTTCTCTATCAGTAACTCTATAAAAAGCAAGATGAGAAGATGGTTTAAGTCTAAAAAAATGCTTGCCAGACAAGCAAGGGGGCATAAGTTCAGGATCCTGGAACCCATAGAAAATTCCAGGCCTGAAGGCACATAGCTATCATGCCAGTACTGGGGAGTCAGAGAAAGGTAGATCCCTGGAGCTGATTTTCCAGCCAGCCTGGCCGAATTGGCGAGCTTCAGGTTCTGCTAGAAACTGTATCTTAAAAAAGTAAGATGGGGCCGAAGAGATGGCTCAGCAGTTAAGAGCACTGAACTGCTCTTCCAGAGGACCTGGGTGCAATTCCCAGTACCCATATGGTTAGCTCACAGCTCTCTATAACTCCACCCTCACACAGACATACATGCAGGCAAAACACCAATGTGCATAAATATAAATATGAATAATTTTTTTTAAAAAAAAAGCAAGATAGAGCCTTTCTTTCTGCCTGATGATGTAGCTGAAAAAGCACCACTGAAGGCTTTCATCTCCCCACCTTCAAATATCTAAGCTAGATGCTCCCAAGGAACTGCCACGATTGTGGGGTCACTTCGTCCATGGTCCCAGCTTCAGAAAGACTGATGAGAGTCTGAGGAGCATCCTGAGCAACGAGAAACACTTCAAACACCAAGTGCTCCAAGGGTATGATTTCGTCACTTGTAGCACTGTGACCTAGTGGGGATAGCTATGAATGGAAGACCACACAAGGTGGAGGGAAGAGTTGTGGATTCAAAGAGCTGTATTAAGAGAAGATTCTCAAAGACCAGGTGCCCAGTTCACTGTGAAAATGTTCTTTGTTGGTGACATCAAACAAGATACTGGAGAGCATCACCTGCAAGAATATTCTGAACAGTATGGGAACACTGAAGTGATGGAAATTGTGACTGACAGAGGCAGTGGACAAATGAGGAGCTTTGCTTTTATTACCGTTGACAATCTTGACTCTGTGGATTCAGAAAGAGCATTCTGTGACTGGCCACAACCCCGAAGTAAGGACAGTCCTGCTGAAGCAAGAGATGGCTAGTGCTTCATCCCGACAAAGAGGTCAAAGTCATTCTGGGAATTTTGGTGATGGTTGTGAAGTGCTTGTGCTGGCAATGACAATTTTGGTAGAGGAAGAAACGTCAGTGATTGTGGTGGTTTTGGGGGCAGCTGTGGCTTTAGGGGAAATGGTCGAAGCCCCCAGAGGAAATGGTGGAAGCCAAGGGATGGCTGTAATGGCTATGGTAAGGGTGAAAGCAATTTTAGAAGAAATAGAGGTAATTTTGGCAATTATAACATCCAGTTTTCAAAGTTTGGACCAATGAACGGAACATCTGGGGACAGAAGCTCTGGTTCTTATAGAGGTGGGGAACAGTGCTTTTCTAAAGCACAAAACCAAGGTGACTGTGGTGGATCCAGCAGTAACTATGGTAGTGGTAGGACGTTCTAATTACCAACAGGAAACAAAACTCAGCCAAAGAGACCCGGAGAAGGCCAGGGAAACTATGGGTTACAAAGGATTTGTGAACTTGGCTAAGCACTGTATTGGCATGGCCTAGTTGCTACAAAGAAGACACGTTTTAGGCAATACTCATGGGTATGGGCAAAAACAAAACAAACCCCCCCCCGGACTATATTTGTTATTAATTGTACAACAGGTTATTTTAGTTTCTGTCCTGTAAAGCATTCCAACAAAGGGATTTAAAGCAGACTTTTTCCATCCATGCTGTTGATTGCCAAATGTAATAGTTTGATCATAAAGCTGAATAAATATGTCCCTAAAAGAATATGTAAAAGAATTGAGGAAGGTATCTAATGTTGGTCATTGCCTCACACACATGTAAGAGTGCAACCACATGTGCACATTACACCACAAACACACAGGGTGGGGACAGAGTCAAAAAGATACAGAGAGAGAGAGAGAGAGAGAGAGAGAGAGAGAGAGAGAGAGAGAGAGAACACTCAAGACCCCCAGGCTTCTCATACTTTCCATATGCAAAATCTCAGAGAATATGCTGAACACAAGCTGAAGCTCACTGCTTCTCACTTATACAAGAACCACAAGACCATGGTTCAAGTCTCTATCATCCTGCATCTGGGTCACTGTGTCAATTTCACAAGTCGTTTCCCAGGAGCTGCCCCATCCTGAAGAATGCACAGTCCCCAAGCACGAGAGCTCTTTTCTCTCCAATAATGACCCTTCAATATTTTTCTATTCCATTACAACTCAAGGCTATTTTGATGTGGTTTCTGCATATGCTATGCCGTGTGCAGGCCTCATCACTGGTTACTGCTCCAATATGATTCTCTGTAGCCACACCTCTCTGCCTGCTACTTCTCTCGCATGCTAGGTGCACTTCCAATTCTTATGAGGTTACCAAAACTCATGATTGAAATGGGGCATTGTCTTAGTTAGGGTTTCTAGTATGATGATAAAACACCATGAACAAAAGCAACTAGGGGAAGTGTCTGGAATTATGTCAGTATGATAAATAACCAGGCTGGCTCAAGAATAACAGTAATACTTTAATGGTTAGAGGGGAAACTCATACTGTAAGAGTGGGAGGTCCAACTTTCAATCGGTCCAGCGGGCACTGAGCAGAGAAAGTGCGTGCACCTGGATCTCCCAGTTTTTCTTGTTCCAGGTCGCCACACCCCAATTAGCTGTGATTGGTTGACAGACTTTCCCCATCAGAAGAAAGGATTTGTTTCATCCTACTCTTCCATGGTCTATCAATGAGGCCATGGAGGAGCGCTGCTTTCCGGTGTACTTTTCAGGGTTTGCTCAGTTTGTTTTATTATGTGTCCTGGGATCACTTGCCCAGGGGTGGTTCTGCCTATAATGGATTGAGTACTATCACACTAAAAAAAACTCAAGAAAATCTCCTACAGACTTGCCTACAGGCAAATCATATGGAAGCATTTTCTCCATTCCTTCTCCTAGGAAGATCCTACCTGTGTCAAGTTGACATAGAAACTAAGCCACCACAATGACAGAGGCATTTTGGCTTGAACGTTAGGGGGCCTTGAGTGATAAAACCACAAAGTATAGATTGATTCCAGGTAGTTCTAATTAATCAAATACTATTTCTTTTGATCTTAAAATCAATAAGATGATAGGAGAAATCTATAGATAAACGTTCATGATTATAGAAGATAGAGAACTTGAAATGTCAAAGCCTAGAAAGAAGAATAACCTGGAAATGGGCAGTTACTGTGACTCACATAACATGCATTTTGCTATGTGTGCATGTACTAATATGCATTATAATCCATTTATACTCTGAAAAGTGCACTGGGGTTTAGCATAAGTGTTATACCAATCAGTTAATATAATAAGCCCACCATCTACATTCCAATGATACAAATAACTCACCTGAGGGCAAAGGGAAAGGTTCAATATATTTTATGATTATTAAAGATTGGCAGTATATCAGGTAGAAAGCACACACCACCTCATTTCCCCCACAACTGGTTTCATAAACCAATTTATATTATTGCCAGAACATTCTAGGGAGCCCTCCCTAATTAATTGCCTCTTGAAAGAGGCAAATGTTCACATCATGAAGATAAATGTTAGAATTCCTAATCTGTCAACAACGCTATATCTCAGGGCCAATGGCTTTACTTGTAATAGTAAAGGTTTACATACCAGGCTCATCATCTAAAATTTGTTAGAGGAGGAGAAGATTGCTCTGGTACAAAAATGTATTTTTATAAAAAAAGCCTTGACCTTCAAAACTGAGAACTAGACTCCAGGATGTAGCAAATGAGCCCACTTTAAGGCCTCCTAAATACGAGATAGCCACATCTCAACAAAGATCCCTGAGTCAGATTGCCAAATGAGCAGCCCTGAAAGAACACACTAATAGCAACAGCCTACATTTCGCCAACCTTTCTCATGCCCTAAGACTTTTTCATCTTCCTTCCTCACAATGATCTCACACAGAGGGGGACCATTATCTTCTTTTGACACTGAAATACACCAGAAGAATGAATGACTGCTGTAAGATCCAAGGTGAAACAGCAGTAACCCAGAGCCCATTGGTTGTTCTGACTCTAATACTGCCTCTGCCATCACCCATGATGTTGGTGACAATAAAAATGATGATAAGAAGACTTTCACTAGGTGAGCATAGAGAGAGCCAAACTCCAGTCTCAGTGCTTTCCACAGAGGAAAATTTATGCCTCAAAGTCACTTTTCAAGTTGGACTTGACTTTCATCCTTATTTCCCCTAGATAAATGCAATTTTAGGGTAACTAAGTGACTCATCAAAGGCCACTGGGATGATAAAAGGAAACTCATGTTCAGAATCGGGCATGGCAAACTTTATCTGGAAAAGGCCAGATAAAAAAGTGTTTTGGGTTTTATTAGATAAATGACTATTTAGCTTTTTTTTTTTTCGCGTGTCTTACTAAGGAAAGCATACACAAACACACACAGACACACACACTTTCAGGCACACAAAGAAACCATATTGCTATAATATAAAGCAAATAAAATCCAATATCTCCCAGTTATTACTATTTTACAATGGAAATCCTTTGTGCTTTTAAACATGTAAGGTGAATGACTCAATTTTACCTGGCATAGAGAAAGAGAAATAAGGATGTCAGGGTGCACAGATGATCCCGAAATGTAGCTGGATGCTGTGATGAACTGTTTTCCCATAGCATTTACCTATGCTAGAAACTTTTATCACAATGAGTTCAGAGCAGGAATACATAGCTCATTGGTCAATGATTGATAGTCACACCTTTCATCCCAGCTCTCAGACACAGGCAAATCTTTGTGAGTTTAAGGCCAACCTAGTTTATGTAAAGATTTCAGTCATCCAGAGTTACATGGTGAGACTCTGTCTCAAAATAGAGAAATAATAAAAATAAATTAAAGAATAAAAAGGAAAGAAAAGACATTTGCTGCCAAGCTTAACTACCTAGGTTGTATCATTGAGAATCACATTATGGAAGAAAGAACCAGCTTCTGAAACTTATCCTCTGGCCTCCACAAAAGTATACAAAATAAATAAATAGTAAGAAAATATAATAAATTTTTTTTTAAAGACTGTCAACTTAGTAGGATCGCATTCAACTAGGAGACAAGCTTATGGACACGCCTGTGAGGGACTGTCTAGAGCAGTGGTCTCAACCTTCCTAATGCTGCTTCTCTTCAGTACAGTTCCTTATGCTGTGGTGACCCCCAACCATAAAACTATTTCAATTGCTGCTTCATAACTGTAATTTTGCTACTGTTATGAAATATATTGTAAATATCTGTTTTCCAATGATTTTAGGTGACCCTTGGGAAAGGGTCATCTGACCACCAAAGGACTCAATACCGACACATTGAGAAACAATGCTCTAGATAAAGTTAACTAGAGTCCTCAAGTGGATATAAAGGAGAAAAGGAGCTAAGCACCAGGGTTTACTGTTCTTTGTTTCTTGACTGCAGGTATAATGTCACCATCTGTCAGTAAGATGGAAATGACCAGATAACAAGATAACATAAAATATATTTGAACTCAAGATCAACACAAGGGAAAAAAACTGAGAATGAAAAAATGTGTGTATGCCCATGTGCACATATATGTATGTCTATGTGTCTATATGTATTAGGCAAGGCAAAGAGACAAATATATTGCCTACCTTTAATTTGTAGTTTGTAAAACTAGGGGTGTGCACATAGGAATCACAAGTACAATGTAACGTAAGCCTAAGATGAAAATTGTGGTCAAAATATCTTATCGAGGCTCATGGGCAAATTGGGTTTGCAAAGAAAATTCCACAAAACTAAATATTGGCAAAATAAAATGATTTACAAGTACTAAATAATTATAGAATAAAGAAAATGAAAGAGACACTAGGCCTGTGAAACCAAATAAGAGACATTAGCTCTGAAGAGTCAGTTCACCTAATCTGATAATTGATATTTAAATAAAAAACAAGTTATTTCAAATGTTTGACAATGAACATCACTTTTAGAAAATATTTTTAGGGAGCTACCACAACTCCTTGGTTGCTTAATTAGTGAGAATACTGAAATCCTATGAATATTTATTGACAATAGTGGTGGAACATTTAGAGAAATCAAGGAACAATTTGCAATGACAAAGTACACTGATGAGCTATGCATGGGTAATAAATGGTTTGTAGTATTTAACCAGAGATGTCAAACCAGATATTTTCCTTTATTGATTTGATGGCACAGGATCACTCTCTGTAGCCTAGGTTAGCCTAGAGCTCACAGCACAGTCCAGGCTGGCCTCAAACTTGTGGTTAGCCTTCACCTCAGTCAGTTACCAACTAAGGCATTTAACCAGTGGGAATGACCTAGGACAAGTAGATTCTCTAGGTCTTTCTCCTCTGGCATAAAGGACCTCGATACCTCATGAGCTGTGGAGGTGAGGTAATAGATAAACATACACAGAGAGAGAGAGAGAGAGAGAGAGAGAGAGAGAGAGAGAGAGAGAGAGAGAGAGAGAGAGAGAGACTGTAACTGTCAACAAACAGGAATTTCATAAATAGGTGATTTTCTGTGCTTACCTATTTCTGATTCCTAATCATTCTGTTTGAGGTCATCCAAAATTTACGATCAACAAAGAAGGCCTTTCTCTGAGGGCCTAGCGCCACTCATATTTGACCAGATTCCAACTTCTGCTTAGCCTCCAAAGGGTTTAGTGATCCCATTTCTTGGTTACTAGCAAACAGGCCTACCTGGTTCACAGTAAGCCCTATCTTGGAAAGCACCTCCAGAAAGATCTGCCTGGTGGTACATGGTATGAAAATGACATCTTTGGTCCACCATTCTCTCCTGTTTCAGGATAAGTGGACTGGCTAGGATTCATGTATCTTAGGATAAAATACAAAGATGTCTGAGATTTATTTTTTTTTTTACTTTGTCACCATGGGGTTTCTTATGGCTACACCAAGGATTTGGGTTATAAATCAAGAAGCTGATGTGTTCTGTTTCCTCTCTCTGGATATGACCACTGACATCCTCAATTAGAACAGCTATGATCACTCTGCAAAGACACTTAAATATCAAGGCTACTAATATTCCCTCATGGATTACAGTCCTCAGAGTCCACTGCTTCTTGAATATGCTAGAAAGTGAGTTCAACCACAAATCCCACAATTTTTTTATTTGAAATCTACCAGCTACTTAAGTCCCAATAAATATTTGGATGTGATAAATATTCAATAATCACACATTTGAATTTTTTTAAATCCAGAGTAGAATAGAAACAGAATTAAATGGAATTCATAGGAGAAAAGATGCTTTATAAATATTTTTCTGTAATGGTTAATTTTCAGTTGCAGTGATAAAATACGACAGCCAAATATAGCTCTGAGAAGAAAAGGGTTTTGCTTTGTTTTTGTTTTTGTTTGTTTGGTTGGTTGGTTTATGATTCCAGAGGGCTGGAGTCTGTAATAGCAAGAAAGTAAGGCAGCAGAAGTTTGAGGTCAGCCTGACACCAAGTCAAGCGCAGAGATCCCATTTCATCCACACACAGGAAGCAGACAAAACAAGAGGAAAGAGTACTCCAAACCCTCAAAGCCAATTCCCAGTGACATACTTCCTCCAACAAGGCTGGACTTCCTAAAGGCTCCATAACCTCTCCAAACAGTGCCTCCAATGGGGGATGTGGGCATTAAAGGACATTTCTCATCCAAACCACAAAACTGATTATGAGTTGCCTTCTTATTCTTATCCTGCCGACCCTATAACATTATGGACTCTAGATCCAATGTTGGCTAGAACAAAAGCTTTTTTTTCCCTTTCTTTCTTTAATTTGTTTGTTTGTTTGAGTCAGGGTTTCTTTCTGTAGCCCTGGCTGTACCAGGTTAGCCTTAAGCCTGGAGATCAGCCTTCCTCTGCCTCTCTCCTGAGGCCTGGGATTAAAGGCATGCACTATCGACACTAGGCACAAAGGTTTCTTAAAGTCAAAACTGTTGCTACCTCTTTGGTAATTTTTGACAAAGCGGAATTAAATCCTTTTCTGACTCACTGAAGGAAAGGGAAGGCTGACATCTCAATGCCTGTGCAAGGCATGGGATTCAGAGAACAACCTGGGTCTCAGAGAAAGAAGCAGCATGATAGCTAATCACCATTTTCAACTTGACTGGATCAGAAATCACCTCGGAGATTGGTGTGGTCATATCTGCAGGTGTGTTTGCAAGGGCGTTTCCGGACAAAATTAACTGAGCACGGCAGATATATTCTGATTACAGGCAGCACCATTCCAGGGTGCTGGAGTCCAAATAGAAAGGAAAAAAATAAACAAGTTACACATAAGTGAAACTGTCTAGAAAGACAGGGAAATTATGGGGACATGAGAAGGGGGGTTCTCAGAGAAGGAGTATGTCATGAGAGAGTTTCATAGAAGTCTCTTGCTGGCTGAGCCACAAGAATTCCAGCATAATTAACAACTGCTTAAAAGCTGTCTCCCTCCATAGATGAAAGCCTGTGATTTTTCAGGACTCCTATGAGAAACCCCGTGTGCAATCCTAGGGGCTCCTGGTTTGGCCTTCCAGATTATAATCTCATGCGAGTCACTTCTGGGGATAGTTTTCAATTTTGTCACAAAGAGTTGGGGTGCTTCTTAACAACTCTTTGAAATGTAACCAAAATGGTACATTTGAGTCACCAAAATGGCTATATATATAAGACAATTGTGATTTTCCCCTTGGGAAGCCTGCACACAGAATAAGTCTCTCTTAACCTCATGTTTCATGATTTCTGTTGATAATCAGCAAGTCTTCTGTGAGATGCCCATACCCATGCTCGTGGGTATACTTTTATTCTTTTCTTAATTGCCTTTCTATCTGTAAAAAAAAGAAAGAAAGAAAGAAAGAAAGAAAGAAAGAAAGAAAGAAAGAAAGAAAGAAAACATCCCTACTCGGCTCATTTCTGTTAGTCCCGAAAGGTGTTTCTGCATCAAAGCCATAAATCCTGGGTTTATGTATACTAGGGCGTCTAAGAGATGAAGAGAACTCCTTAGGCTGCTGAGAACGACAGCATGGAGTTGGGGCTCCCTCTCTGTCTGCTGACACTGGCAATCCCTTCCCTCTGCTTCTTCCTGTCTGCCTGGTGTGAATGGAACTGTTCTGCCATGCCGTCCTGGAAACTATGGTCCATGCTAAGTCTTGGTCCTTTGGGTTTTCTATGCTAGGCATCTCGTCACGGGAACATGAAAAAGAAATAGATGGGAAGGGCAGAGGAAGTACAGAGCTGAAGTTATATGGAGTGAGGAAGAGCAGACCTTCCCCCAAAGAGGCTGCAGGAAGGACCCAAAAACCAGTAAAGAAAAAGACCTTGAAGGAGGAGTTCAATAGCTCCGTGATATCCTGGTGAGGCTGAAAGTAAGAATGCTGGCAGACAATTGCTATAATGTTGACTGTGCTCAGTCCACAGAACTTCAAATCAGCTAAGTAAACGTTGGTGTGAATAATTTTGGTAGAAAATGAGACTGTCAATAAAGCAAGACTCATTTCCAAATCTGATGCACTGCAGAAGTCACAGGACAACAAAGCAGGTGCCCAGCAAATTCGATGGAAGCAGGAATTGAGAAAGAGAAGATCAGCACAGAATTTATAAAACTGGAGCTCACTGATTGTAGCGTCTGCTGTGAAAACCTGAAGACCTGACTGCGTATCCCCAACACCAGAGTAAAAGATGGGCATGAGGCCATGTACTTTGAACTCCAGTGTAGGGGCAGAAGAGAAAGACAGATCCCAGGAGCTCACTGACCCGCCATGCCCAGTCAATCAGTGAGTTAAGTAAGAGGAGACCCTATCTTAAAAAAAGAGTACACAGAGACTGATAGAGGAAAAATACTCTGTGTTGACCTCTGGTTGCCAAGGATACACATGTGCGCACACACAAGCATGCATACACATACACACTCAAACACACATAGGCATCACACATATAATCAATTTGTAAATACAAAATTTATACAACCTGTCTCTGTCTGCCAGCCCTGTCATCATAAAGCCATAGAGACAGGGATGGCTGTGGCTCTTCCCCTGTGTGGTAATTAAGATTTGGCATCATTTTTTTCACCGTCACAGCAAGTGGATCAAGCCGCCAGGCTCTTTACATTAATATACTAAAATACATCCCAGGACACCTTTCTTTATCTGCAAGAGTCACATGGATTTTATAATCACCAGTCTTAGAAACTAATCAATGGCTTTGTTCCCAAATCTGCCTCTTATCTCTTTCTTTTTCTTTTTCTTTTTTAATACAAGGTCTCATGTAGCCCAGACTGGCCTCAGACTTTGTGTATCAACAAATGACCTTGAATCTCTGATCTTTCTTCTTCTACTTTCTAAGTGCTAGGATTACAGGCATGGCCTCATCACATCTAGTTTAAGTGGTCCTGGGGTTCAAATCCATCAAAACATGATGGGAAAGTACTCTATGAGATGTGCTGAATCTCCAGTGCTGTCTATAGATCACATTGCCAAAACTCATGGACATCTACCTGTGAGGTGTTGTTGTCCTGAAGGCTTCCCCCTCTCCTTTCTCACATCTGTTCTGACATCAAGTCCATTCAACTTACCATGTGCTTCTATACTTGCTCAAATTTTCTTCTTGTCATGGCGAAATCATTGCAGTGGGCTATAAAACATTATCCATAGCTATTCCTGGCCTCCTCTAACCAATCTCCCTCTCCCTGTCTCCCTTCTCTAATACTGGAAAATCATGTTTCTCCTAATAAATTTACATTCAGACTTTTGGGCCCATGTCACTAGTATAAAACCCCAATTGGCTTCTTGATGAGTGTCTCTTTCTGGGAAAGGAAAGGAAAAGAAACACTACTTTCAGGCCAGCAAGATGGCTCAGTGGGCAAAGGAACACATATGGTAAAAGGAGAAAAATCATTGCTAGAAGTTTTCCTCGGACCTCCACATGTGGGCCATGGCATACTCTGTATCAGCACTAGCACCAGCACCACACACACACACACACACAGCAAGATGGCTCAGTGGGCAAAGGAACACATATGGTAAAAGGAGAAAAATCATTGCTAGAAGTTTTCCTCGGACCTCCACATGTGGGCCATGGCATACTCTGTATCAGCACTAGCACCAGCACCACACACACACACACACACACACACACACACACACACTCACACTCACACATACAGAGGAGAGAGAGGGGGGAACAAATAAATAAATGTAATTAAATAAAATAAACATTGTTTTACATGTTGTGTTCTCCCAATAGTGTACAGTTTCTTAGGGGACATTCCTCCATGTCTTCTGTGGTCAAATGTAGGAGTATCTCTTGCTAATTTTTATTTATTTATTTTTTTGAGACAGGTCTATCTAAGTAGTCCTGGCTGTCCTGGAACTCATCATGTAGACCAGGCTGGCCTTGAACTCATAGAGATCAACCTGCTTTTACCTCCCTAGTGGTAGGATGAAGGGCTGCATCACCACTCTTGCTTTAAGAACACTGGGAGAAGACTTTCATTGCAAGGCACTCTTCCACCCGTTGCAATGTTTTCTGTAGGAAAAAAAAAAAAACACTGCTGCGGAGAGCCTTGCCTCATCTAATCATCCGGTATTTCCCACTATCTAGCCCTTCTTGTTTTCTCTTTTCCAGCTCTTTGATGATACTATTACACAACATCCAGTTATTTTAACTAAAAACGTTTAGAATAGTTGTGTTCATTGTGACATGAGAAGTCATGTCAACCACCAATACTTGGTTACTTGCAGCAGAAGGCAATGGCATTACCTGTAGTGTATTTGACTTCAAGACTGAGACGACTCCTTCAGTAGATGCATATACAGTCACAAGAGAAAACTCATGACATTTTAAATAATCTTATTAAGAACACTGATTATCTTTAAATTATAGCACCCACAAATGGTTATGGAAGCTAAAATAAAATATTCATATAAGTGGGAGGAAGGCAGGGTTTTTTTCTAGACCTTTGAATAACATCTTTGATAAGTAGGAGGTTCAGCTACTAAGGGCATCTCACCCATTGCTCCCAGAAGAGCTGAAAGAAAGCAAACATGCTCTCTTGTCTTTCTACTGCCTCTTTCTACCTCTGGATTTCTCATAAATACATAGACTATCCTCAACCTGCTGGCCCAGAATCCTCCAGGAAATTCAAACATAATTTTAATTCCTTTATATATTATTCAAATTCATTTTCCACCCTTGATCTTGTCATCTCAGTTAGTAAAATACAGTCACATTAATTCTATTATACACTGCTGACGACTCGCATGTACCTTCTAATGTAAGCCTGAGAAGGCTAGATTTCCTCTACACATTGAGAGATCTAACACACCTGAGTTTTTTTTTCTCCTAGTACATATGGTTTTCCATATGTCTGATCTTAGCTTCTTTGGGACTAATTAACACATACATGGATGTAATCATATGTAGATTTATGCACATGACCTTCACATTTCTCATGTGATATTTTCAAATTCCCGGTCGCAAAGGCTTCTGAGTAAAGCATCATCTCAGATCTCTCATTTCCTCCGGATGAGGAATCAGTACCAAAGATAAGACTCATTTGAAAGGAAGGAAGAATTGTACTTGGTGAAAGAGGATTATTTATTGTCTGAGGCATTCAAAGAAGTGTTACAGACAGACTTTTATGGAGTTCTTCATTCTTCCTTTTGCTGTCGCCTACCTATCTTTATAAGATATTGTTTCTGGCTATTCAAATATCAAGCTGTGTGTTTGTGTTTGTGTGTGTCAGTTACTTTTCTCTTCCTGAGAAAAAATCACCATGACTCAAAACAAATTATGGAAGATTTGATTGAGGGGTATTGTTCCAGAGGAAGGGTACCTAACAGTGGGGAAGGCATGGCAGCAGCCAGCTTGAGCATAAAACCAAGATATCACATCTTCACCTTTAAATACAAAGTAGAAGGATAGAAACGGTAGAACTGAAAATGGGATGAGACTATGAGCTCTCTAAGCCCACACCAGTGTTGTTGTTCTTCTAGCAAAAACTCCCTTTCTCAAAGGTTCCATAATTTCCCCAGTGTCAACAACCAGGGACTATGTATTCAAGTGCATGAGCCTTTGAAAGACATTTTTCATTCAAAGCACTAGTGTGTGTGTGTGTGTGTGTGTGTGTGTGTGTGTGTGTGTGTGCCATATGTCTGTGCTGAGAGTTTTCCTCCATCATTCTCCACCTTATTTTCTGAAATGAAACAAGGTATCTCACTAAATTCAGAAATCTTCAACTGGTTAGAAAACAAGGTCCTTCAATCCCTCTTCCTCCATTCCCTAGATCTAAATGGTAGACACATAGCCATGCCTGCCTTTTTGTGGGGATACAGGAGATCCAGTATTAGTTACTAATTTTTGCACACACACAGCAACCATTCTGCCAACTAGATTGTCTAGCTTCTCAGGCACAATTTATTACTGTTGTATTACGAGAGATCAATCTGTGAACTGGTTAAAAAATACATGTCCCAGATTCCAGACAGCTAGATTCCATGCAGATGTGCCTGACAGTCTGAAGCATCAGGTTCTACTCATGCCCTATAAACCATATTGCTCACTATATGGTCACTTTAATGTTTCTGTTTTTATTTTCTCCCCTAAAAATGGTGCCACTACAACACCCTCTCATAAGCATTTTTGGGTTGCCATAGAGCACAATATACATAAATACATGCCTTTAAAATGTGTAACTGAGATTTATACAAAAATAACGTTTATTAAGGTTTTTTATAAGCCATAAATACCTCTTGTTTGTTTTAAGCAAGACATTTATAATTTGCTGCATCTTATTGTCTTTCTTAGACATATTATAAGCACCAAACGCATGCCTGTTGCTTGATGAGGTCAAAAGAAGGAAGTAGATACTTTGGAACTGGAGATACAGATGGTTGTGAGTCACTATGTGAGTGCTGGGATCAGAACCTGGGTCCTCTACAAGAGAAGAAAGTATTCTTAGCCACTGAAATATCTCTGTAGTCACAGGATATTCTTTATGGGAAGCTTTGGTCTGATCTCACAGAGGATCCTGAAGTGTGCTATGTCTCAAGAGTTGCCTTGATCATGAGGAAATGATTCTGACCTTGGTACCCTAAAACCATCCAGCCATTGGTTGATCAAGCCTCGTGTGTTTGTGAGTATGAGTGGATAGAGACTCTAGACATCCAGTTCAGTAGGTTCAGATGGCCAAAGGGGATCACAGGGACAAAGGAATAAATGCAAATCTATTATGGGCTAGAAGACAGAAAAACAATAAATATGATGCCGTGGTATCCTAGAAATGCCCTCACAATGTCTACTGTGCTGGATAGGATCTCACTATGTTTCTCTGGCTGGCTTAGAACGCACTATGTACAAAAGGCTGGTGTTAAACTCATATAGTTCCTTCGGCCTATGCCTCCAGAATATGGGGTTGAAGGAAATTCACTGAGACATTCTAAAACTTCAGTAAAAATTAGCCAAATCTTCAGTTTCATATGCTGTATTTGGGATTTTCCATGACTTTCCTGATGGATCGGCTCCTGCAGAATGATTAGCTTTCGAAGAAATACAACAAAACTGGGGTCTGTGCTTCATATCCCTGGAGAGAAGACCTAGGAAGGCAAGAACTGAGCATGACTGAACAGATGATCACATATGGCCTCTCCTCAAGCAAAGCCAAATGGAACACAAGACTATGAGGACTGAAGACAAGGGGCTCTGTGTTAAGGGGACTTCAGCAGGGATGCCTGAGACATGCCTGCTTTCTATGTTCTTGATCTGTGTTGTATTAAATATGAAATGTCTTCTACAGATTCATGCATTTGGACACTTGAGCCTTAGTTGATGGTTCTGTTTCCTGAGGCTGTGGAATCTTGGAGAGGCAGGGTTTTTCTGGAGTAAGCAAGTCTCTAAGGAACAGGCCTTGGTGGTTAGACCAGAACCTTCTTCCAGTTTATTTTCTGCTTTCACATCTAGGAATATCTAAACAAACAGCCTTGACCTCATGCTGCCAGGTCATGAGCTACTCTTAGCACTGTGCCTTCCTGACCATGATGAGGTGCATACCCTCAAACCATGAGCCAAAGTAAATCCTTCTTTAAGTTGCTTCTTTTGTGGTGTTCTGTGACAGAAGTGGAAAAAAAATAAAATCACATCCTACAATCAATCTGCAATTCCAGATCTCTCTGCCTCTGAGGTACTGCTTACACCCAATTCTTCCTCTATGTTTTACTTTCTGTTTTAATGGCAAGTTGCCTTGGCGAACACTGAGGATTGTAGCTGTCTGATTAAGGATAAGAAAAGTTTGTGTCTTAATTGCTACATTCTTCCTTTTATTTTTTTTCTCTTTTTTTTATCATGAAACTATGTAGTCTTTTCTGGCCTGGAATTCACTACATAGACAAGATTTTCCTTGAACTTACAGATAGTTGGCTGCTTCTACTTTCTGAGTACTGGGATAAAGGTGTGAGCTACCACACCTTGGCCTAATCTTTCTAATAGTAGTTCAAGGAAAACTTGTTTCTGTACTTCTTACTCTCTGTCCTTAAGACATTCAATTTAACTAGGCTAAACAAGCTGTTCACTGAAGAGATACCTATACTATTTCATATTCTGTAAGATAAATTACCTAACATGCATCATTTCCCCTAAAGGTCTAGTCACTTTATTATGTTGCTCAGAAGTAAATTTTCCTATAGAAATATCTGGTCAAACATGGGAACACTGTATTTGTCATAGAATACTCACTTGCACATGATACTTTAAATGAAATGAACTCAAGAAACCGTAAGATGTAGGTAGTGGGTATAACTCAATGACTGACAGACTGCTCGCCTCGCATGTGGGAGAACGAGGGTTCAATTTTAAACACTGTCACAAAAAAGAAACCAGGAAAGGTTCCACAATATGTTTTAAGTCACTTAAATTTAGATAAGCTTTGTAGTTTAGTGTTTTATGCTATGAAAAGAATTATTGTTCACTGATTATGTTGAGAAGCTACCACTCTCCAGATGCATTTGAATATGGTAATGGATACCATTATATGGCCAGCCCTGATCTGCTGCACAAACAAGATGTCTTCCGTTGACCCTGTCCTATCTTTAAACAACCTCATGCAAAACAGTAACTTACAACCTACGCCAAACAACTCGCTAACATCTTCTCTTGCCTTCTGACAACTTAAGAAAGTAGGTTTTGTTTTGTCCTGGCTGGCTTCAAACTCAGTGTGTCACCCAGAGTAGCCTCACACTCAGTGATCCTCGTGACTTAGCTTCTCAAGTCAGAAAAGTTTAGGGAAGGATGATATTTATAGTTTGAGTCTCCACAAGACACTTCTCAAATGATCTGTATCTCTCACTATATTTCTAGTTATTATGCAGATACTATTAAATGCACCACATTCATGCCTAAACTCCATTATATAGATGCATCTAATCCCCATTGCAGAGATGCTTCTAAACTGCATTGCATAGATGCCAGTTAATCAATGCATGCTGGGGATGATGCTGATGTGTTTCTTATCATGAAAGCATGATTACCTAGGAATAAAAAATGACTTCTCTTTCCCCTTCATCTCTGGTTGACCAGAGGCAACAATAGCCATAGGGAATGGAAGTTTATTTTCTTAGATTAGGCTGTGTCATATTTCTTTATTGCTAGCCAGTGCTGTCCACTCCCTTCAATCTCAAACTAACTGGTCTCCTAACACTAAGTTAGCCATACCTTTGCCTTGTGGAACTTGCTCAGAACTGTGAAGTCCCCAAATTTAAAGTCTAGACTTCCATCTTTCCTTTAACTTTCAAAATTAGATGCCACAGGCTGGAGTAGGGGATGGGTGACATTACCTGTAACCCCAGCATTTGAGAGATAGAAATAGGAGGATCTGGAGTTCAAGGTCATCTTAGCTGCATAGGGAGTTTCAGGCCAGTCTGGGTTAAAAAGAACTAGTCTGAAGCAAAACATAGTAGAACATTCAAACAACAGCAAAAAAATGAATCCCACAAGGATCTCCAAAAGAATACAATTCAAATACACAAAATTTCATACGATGTGACATAAATGGAGAATATTTGGGTTACACAGTGAGACTTTGTCTCAAAAGGCAAAACAAAATCTTTTTCCCTAAGTTATGGCACAGAAAAGTGCAAGTAAGCTATTTGATATAGGTTATAAGTGATATGTTGAATTTGCATGATGCTGTTTGCTGTAAGATGGGCCGGAACCAACTGGAGACAACTTGATTGCAGAGCATCTCAAGCTACCCAGGCAACTGGAGAGTGGTGGCTTCCCAGCATTCTCATCAAACAATCATTTTTTGTAGCATATAAAATGAAAGTAATCAGGAAGCTTTTCAAAGTTAAATGTATAATGATATTAGAAAGCACTTGTGATTCTATATGCTTGAAAGTCCTAACTGCTAAGAATCCAATGTAATTTTTCTTAATATATACATATTAATAAAAAAATCAAAAGGATGATACCATGTCATCAATAGTCCTGCCTCTGCAGTGGCATTTCCAATGATCCATTTTACTTTTAAAAATTGTTTTCCCAAGTGTTACAATATCAATATTGAAAAAGGCAAGTAAAAGAATAATTCCAATGTTGCCAAATGTAAACTACAATAACTCTTACCACCTTATAATTTTGGCAAATTTGCTAACATGACACAAAACTACTTAATATCACTGTAGGACATAGAGAATCAACTGGTGAAGAAAGTCCTTCTGTATCTGTGTTGTTTTTATTGTTTAATACAAAAAGCTACTTTGTCCAATGGCTTAACAGAATAAAGCCAAGCTGAATATATATATATATATATATATATATATAGAGAGAGAGAGAGAGAGAGAGAGAGAGAAGTCAGAGTCAGTGAGATGCCATGTGGCTGACTGCAGAAGGCAGATGTACAGGAACCTTGCAGGTAAGCTACAGCCACGTGGCACTACACAGATGAATAGAAATGGGTTAATTTAAGATATAAAAGTTAGCCAGAAATATTCTTAAGCTATTGGCCAAAGAGTATTGCAATTAATACAGATTTCTGTGATTATTTTTGGGGTCTGGGCAACTAGGAAATGAATAAACAGCCTCACCCAACAATCAACAATCTACCATAGTAGTTGCTTACATTCCACAAGGATTAGCATAATGTCTGCTGTGCAGTACAATGTAGTGGCATGTATCTATCATCCTCACATTTAGGAGGCAGAAGCAAGAGGATGACTAGTTCAGGGCTACATAGTGAGACCTTTTGTGATGGAAACTGCCCAACGATGACTTTGCCATTATGTCCTGGGAAGAGAAGAGAGCTGTAGGAAGCAGTAGCTTGTGCTCATTTTGTTTGCAATGAGAGAGACCTGAGTGAGACTAGAAAAGGGGTTTAATGTACAGCAGTAGCCAGACTCCTGACACCCCATAAAAGTTCCCTAAACTGCAGGAAATCTAAAAAACACATATTAGATTCTTGGAATTTCAACTCATGAGATATGGAGGCTGCTAAGCATCTTTCGATTTGCAGCATGGCAACCACGGCTAAGAACAGACCTGCCTATAATGTCAATGGGGCTGAGACTGAGAATGTCTGCTCTAGATATCAGGAGGCAGACAGAATGAAGAATGAGTCCGTGGCAAACTTCACCTACTCTGTGTATCCCCTTAGGAGTTCAGCTAGCACACTGATCCTACACACAGACGTACATGCACATACATTCAGAAATCAGAAAGGGAGATTTGAAATTATAGATTGTAGTAGTTGTTTTTTTTTAAATTTGGGGTTTCTATTATTTTGTTTTTCTTTTCAGAAACCAGCTTTACCAACATTTCTAGTTTTAAATTATAGACTTAAGGTTGCTAGATTTACATTTTTTTTAAAAAAAATTCCATTGCCTTCTTTTTTAAATTATGGGAATTTTATGGGTTGGCAGATGCCATGATACTCATTGGTCATCACACCCATGGAAATCTAGGACTTCATTTTAAGGTAGCCAGGAACAATTACTCTAAAATGAACACTTAAAAATGTTAAATTGCTTCATGAATCTCATTCAATATGTATCTACTTTTCTGTGCATCATTTTTCATCAGTATAAAAAAAGGAAAGAAAGAAGAATGGTAGGGAAATTACCATAATAATTATGCAAAGAAAATGTATGTATTCTCCACCCATGACTCTTAAGTGGTTTAATAGCATTTTCAGAGAACATGAAAACTATATCCTTAAAACTGCCCTTGTGCTTAGTCTTTCTTCACCTTTGAAGGAATAGACTCCAAAAAGTTGGGAAAATTAAACTCATCTTGGGAGCCACTATGGCTCCATAGCAGGTTGCTCATTGTGTCTTAGGGTAGTGATGAGTCAATGATGCCACAGACTGAAAAATCCTGCAAGTCTCTCTGTATCACTTCAGCATCTTTGTCTGCTAAGAACTCACAGTGTCAACCTTTATATATCAAAAGATGGATGAGAGCAGCAGCTTTCCATTTCAGTTAAGGGTAGGAAGAGTCAGTTACTAGAAACAGCAGATGAATCTCCTTGGATTGCAGTATGAACCAAAACTCCTTGAGTTTTAACAGAGCAATGATCCAACTGTGAAACAGTCTCTGCTTAAACCCCATGAGGTCCAGGGTTCAGTAGTTTCAAGGAAATGAATCCGAAGAAGCAGTGGTTAGCTGTCAAAACATCTGTTGGCAAAGCCCAGGGGGTCGTGGAGTGGAGGGGAGAACACTCCTGCCATCCCGCTGCTGAATCAGAGGTTCTAAAACAGCAATTCCGGTGCAGGCCACTCTGAAACAATTCATCCATGGTGATTTTATTTGGACACCCTCTATGAGTGTGAGCCAGAAACTCTAGGAAAAGAAAGACAAGTACAGGAGAAAGGAGACCAAGAAGATGAAGCCAGCCTGTGACGGCTAGTACTTTATCAGTAAACTGAAGTTTGCTAGATGAGGAAGCCTCAGATGACCACAGACACAGTGCCTTTGTGAGGACAGAGTCCACAACCTTGCCTTTTCCTTTTCTTTTCTGTCCCGAGACAAGGACGTATTAAGAGGAAGACAGGTTAAAGAGGTTGCTCTGTCAGCCCAATCTCTCTGCATACAGAGCACCTCCATGTACTTATGACCATCCTTTTCTGGGTAGGTCTGCACTCAACGGATCCACATTTAGGTATGAACACAATTGTAAGACCACCTTCTCTGTGTGTAGACATGTAAGAGTTTTGAATCCAGTTGATAATCCAGAAAATCCAGTTTATACTCTAACCTACTCACAGACAAATATACTTCTATGACAACACACAAGGGAAGCTTCAAATTAAAATGTTTTACATCCCACTGAGTGCTACCCACAGAGACATCACACCATCCTAGAGTCCCATTCATAGCCTGCTCTTCCTGCCTTCACTAGCCATCTATGGAGAAACCTGAATGGTCTGTCCTCCACTTACAAGCTCCATGTGACCATTCCTCACTATGGCCCATTCATAGGATCCCTGAAAGCATTCTCATGGTCATTGGAGCAAGCAATGTCAGGATCCCAGGTACCCAGTAAATGGTATGTACCAGGGGTTGGTAAACTATTATGAAGAAGCCATGTTATAATGTAATGTACTTTACAAGTTTTCAAACAAGTATATATCTCTTCATTCATGAATATATTCTCTTCATTCCCTTAATTATTAAAATACAAATAAAGTATCACTACACTCTATAATTTCCTTTCTCCCTTCCTCCTTTTGTGTTGTCAGGGCTTCTGTTCTGCGCAGTTCCCACAGTTGTTAAGTCCTAAAGAAATCACACAGAGGTCTACATTAGTTATACCTGATTGGCCCATTAGCTCAGGCTTCTTATGAACTCTTATAACTTATATTGACAATAATGATTCTTGTCTATGTTAGCCACGTGGCTTGGTACCTTTTTTTAGCAAGGCAGTCACATCTTGCTTCTTTTGTGGCTGGGCTAAGACTGGGGAGGAATGGGCTTCCTTCTTCCCAGAATTCTCCTGTTCTCATTGACCTGCCTCTACTTCCTGTCTGGTTGTCCCACCTATACTTCCTGCCTAGCTACTGGCCAATCAGCATTTTATTAAAATATAATTGATAGAATATAGACATTTGTCCCACACCACCTTTGTGTAGACCCCATTGTTTCCTTGGACAGCTTAGTTTTTACTTTTCCTTTTAAAATTTATATTACATATGCTTATTTATTTCCAATGGTGGGAGTATACAAATATCATATGCATATGTACAGGTCAGAGACAGTTGTGGGAGTCAGTCCTCTCCATCCTGGGTTTCAAACTCAGGTCGGCATATTTGTCAACCTTTTCTCACCTGACCAGCTTCACTTCTAGTTTTATTTTGTATGTATATACACGATTTTATGCATCTCTATAAAATCTAGGGACCGTACAGGAGAGAAAACACATGATGTTTATCTTTCAGAGACTGGCTTAATTCACTTCTTATGATGATTTCCAGTAGCATCCATGTTCTTGCAAATGACAAAGTTATGCTCTTTGTTACAACTCTAAAATTTCATTGAATACCTATACCACATCCTCTTCAATCTCATCCTCTTTTCATGGACACTTGGGTTGAGTTCATAAACTGGATACTATGAATAGTGCTGCAGTCATCAGTGATGCAAAAATAGCTCCCTAATATGTTGGCTTGGAGTCCTTAATTAAATGTCTAGGAGTGTATATAGTGAGGTCATATAAAAATTCTGTTTTTTAAGAGATGTTTTTGCTTTTGGTTTTTGTTGTTTTGTTTTATATTTTGTTTGTTTGTTTCAAAAGCTTCCATACTGAATTCTATAGTTGCCAGCCTCATTTATAATCCCACCAGCATGTTCCCTTGTATTCACATTTTTGCCAGATTTTCTTTTGTTCTCTTTTTTATCTATATTGATGTTTTGTTTTCATGTATATCTGCACACTGGACAAGGGCATTGAATCCCATAGACTGCTATGGGATACCACATGGGTGCTAGAAATTGAATTCAGGACCTCTAGAACAGCCACTGCTCTCAATCTTCCTTCTTTATCGAGAGAGAGAGAGAGAGAGAGAGAGAGAGAGAATAATCAAGTGGAAAAAGAACCCCCCCCCCCTTATGCTTACTATATGGCTGGAGTACACTAGTCTGAAGGAGCACATGCCTATCTCTTCTGGCCCTGAAGGGAGGTGATCTGCTAGGAAGCTGAGAAACTTAACTGAACTTAAATCAGCATCTTCTGATTTGGATAGAACTTCAAATGAGAGTCAGCTCCACCAATGATGGGCAACTTCTAGGCTTACCTTATCTTTGGATCCCAGGGAGGCTATCTCTCCATGTCACCTGCTCATACCTGCTGTGCACTGTAGCATAAGGAATGAGGGTGCAGGGAAGCCACATAGCTGCTGTTATGAGTCATAAAGAAAAACTTCCACCACCAAAACAACTTAGGTGTGTCCCTACCTGATGATATTCTGTAATGCTACATAAAGATAAGAACAGACCCCTTGCTGTAAATTAGAATAGCAGAGCCCCAGATATACCCCTCTTACCTTCCATATGCATGCTGTGACAAATCACAAGGTCCTTATGTTTGCCACTTGTTAACAAAACTGAACGTTTTCCATATGAACCTGTACACATGAGGCAGTGAGAATGCTCAGCACTCACCAGTCTAGAAGACTGATGAAGATTGTATTGTGGTCATTGCAGAAGAACACAAGCTGTGCTGTTTAAATATCTTGTATGTAATCTTCATAGTCAACTCTACATTATGACTTGAAAGTGCTTTTTAAGAAAGGAGAAAATTCCATGATGAAAATAGGGAAACCAGGAGACTTATAAAAATCTCACGTGTTGGTGCATGATATGGAATTGGAAACACATAGAAAATAGGCAGACAAACTGAAAGTAGAACTAACAGACATCCCCATTCCCTCATACAGTCTGCCTGTATATCAATACCATGTCATTAGTAGGAATGTCAGCTACAGAAAAGATCTCATCTGCATTCAATAATGTGTAGCATTACACATACTGCACACAAAACCATTGATGTATCTGGCAAAGGTTAAATTATTTGGCAATTTTGTTTATGTTTTGTGTTAGACAGAATCTATTGTGGACTTTAACAAGGCAGATCATTGATATTTAGGGGAAATCAATTCAGGTTTTGGGTAGGTCAGAGATGCATTATTTTCCTCTTTAATATTGTAGCATTCACTTTTTGCATATAAATTCACTATCAACTGCAATCTTTAGAAGGGGTCCATTAGGAAGGAGTTCTGAGAATAATAATACAGAATTGGTAAGCACAGAAGACAGTAGATTTTATGAGAAACAGAATGAAAAGTTGGTTATTCAACTCTCAACAGACTGTTGTTTGAATTATCAGTCCTGTGGAAGAGTACAATGGATCTCCTTAATCACAAGGAACAAAACGCCTTTAAAATATAGATATATTAATATTCAGGCTTAGGCAGGATCTCAAAGTCAGATAATAAGCTGTAAATGCATGGAGAACCTCTAAAAATATTCAAGGAAATGGAAAATCATCAAATGTCAATATGCCCTAGCAACCTCTTCTTTTTTGTTTTATACCAGATGTCCAACACTCACCGGAGCAGGGCTCAGAGGTCAGGGGTCAAATTTCTTATGGTAGCACTAGAGGGAACTCATCAAAAAAGCTAGATGTATGCTTGCAATGTATAAATCTTACCTATTGTGGTAGGCAGTATCATTTTCATGCTTCTCATTGACAAAGCTGAAAGTACAGAGGAGGGATATTTGTCAATCTCCTCCTTCCATTTTGCATGCTATTGTGACTTCTCCAGGGCCTTCTGAGAGTTCTCATGAAACCAGTATTATCAGTATGAGTGACCCACTTGAACAAGGCCAGCCCCTCTTATCACAGTGTGAGGCCCAAACAGGGAAAGTTCTGGAATGTAGTGAGTCGAATACCAACTCTGAATATTAGTTTTATTGTTGTTGTTGTTTGTGGTTTCGTTTTTGTGGCTTTATTTATTTATGGTGACTGAAAAAAAAGTCTGTCTTATTTCTCATGGTCAAAACTTTTGAACAATTATTCATGCTGTCCGAAAATGTCCATGCACTTCTCTCCGAATTCAAGGACCTATCAGATTTTCTGATGAAGGGGTTCCCTTGAGTAATACGAAAATATTCTTTGGCTCTTGTTTCTCTCTTAAAGGGAAAATCTGGTTGGATCACAGTCTTTGCATTTATAGGAACATCCAGTCCCACACAAAATTCATACTCCAGTGAAGCAATACTCATTACAAGAAAGGGGCCCATTTGCCAATAACTCACAAACATCACCAGGTGCAATCAGACCCAAAAAGGACAACAGGTGTCAGAGAAAGAAAACAGTGCTTTGATGGATTTTTCAAAAAGCTCTTGCATGACTAGCTCCATAAATACACAAATGAGCCTGTCAAACTCAACTCAATTATTAGACACCCCTGCTGCTTCCATCACATTGCTTACCTTGATCTTAAAAAGAAGGACAGAAAAACTCAAAACAACAACACAAGGAAATAAGGTGTGATGAGCTAAAATAATGAGGGTGCAGGGAGAGGGAAGAAAAGAGCTTAGATGTCTTTACAAAGTTAAGATCTCATTCCATCCAGTTGATGGCAAGGCT
Organism: Alexandromys fortis; assembly: GCF_014885135.2. Taxonomy (NCBI): domain Eukaryota; kingdom Metazoa; phylum Chordata; class Mammalia; order Rodentia; family Cricetidae; genus Alexandromys; species Alexandromys fortis. The sequence continues at coordinate 743,150 of NW_026068071.1, forward strand.
CAAGACTGAGTGCACAAATAAAACTCGTGTGTAGTAGCTGACACCAACAAGTAGCTGTCCACTAAGACCTCTGTGGTCTTATGTATAAAACCTTGTTTGTCTGCATCAGCCAACCTTCCTAACACTTTCGGGGGATATAGATTTGCATCTGGGAGAACTGTGCTGGTGGAGCCACACATTTGCTTTGCTCTTAAACCCTCTTGACAGAGGCTTCTACGTTAAGTTTTTAGAACAGAGGTTATCAATCTTTCTGTTGATAGACGATATGCAGACTTTCCAAACTAAATATGTGGTCTCTGCCATAATTACTCAACTTGACCACTCTAGCCATAGGCAGCAAGTCAGTAAATAATTAAGTATAGCTGTGTGCCAAAAAAACTTGGAAAAGTGGAAAGAAAATTTGAGTTGTAGGTAATTTTCATGTGTTGCGGATTAGCATTATTTTTTGCAAACCATGGGTAAGCATTGTAAAATTGCACGTGTCACTGACTACTTGGCAGTACTCACCATCCCCAGTTCATATATTGAAATCTTAACTCCAAGTTTAATGTTAACTATATCATAAGGCTGAAACCTTCAACTACTAGGATTAGTGTCCTTATAAAAAGAAGCCCAAATAATTATAGGGCACTTGCCTCACATGACTAAGGCCTTCAGTTCCTCCTATCATCACCAAACAGTCTCTATTCTCTCCTAGGCTAGGTATGGTAGTGGACTCCTAAAATACCAGCACTGAAAGGCTGAGTTCTGGGCCAGCCTTGGCTACAAAGTAAGGTCCAGGACAGTGTTAACTATGCAATGGGATCCTAACACAAACAAAAATATATGAATAAAGAAACAGGCCCCAGAGACGTTCCTTAAGCCCTATCCCTTCTGATCACATGGGGACAGAGTGAGATGATATTAGTGAACCAGGGAACAGCACTTCTCACAAAGCAAGTCTGACACACCTTGATCTTAGACAGCCAGGACTTCTAAATTGTAGACTACAAACTTCTCTTGTTTGTAAACTAGTCTAGAATGTTCTGGTAGAGGTAAATGTTAAATACTCTAAAACACCATACATAGTCCATAAGCTATAGGGTAAAGTCTAAATACTATATAACCAGGGAAAAGGAATTCTTCCCTTCACCCCTATCAAACAGTGACATAAGGAAAAACTAGTTTTACCATGTGGAACTTCTCAAAATTTCATAGAAAAAGCTCATCTAAATGACAGTGCATATCTCGAGCATCATGAAGCATGCATATACCACACAATTTTTCAGAAGTGAAAATGTTCCTTAGAGAATTGTTGCTGCTTCCATATGGGACCTCCTGACAAGCCTTGTCATTCTCCTGAGTTCCCAGAATTTGAGGGCTCATTTTCAACATTTTAGGACAAGCTGTTCTTCACTTTCAAACCTTCTCAAGAATCACTTCATGAGACAGCTTTGTAAGTGATTTGGGAACAAATCCACACAATGACAAGGTTCTAAATCATGGTGTACTGTGGGAAAATGATCTTGTACCCTGTAAAGATTTACCAGTTGATTGCTTTAATAAAATTCTGATTGGCCAGTAGCCGGGCAGGAAGCATAGATGGGGCAACCAGACGGGAAGTAGAAGCAGGGCAACAAGAACAGGAGTATTCTGGAAAGAGGAAAGATTCAGTCTGCAGTCGTAACCCAGATGCAGAGGAAGCAAGTTAAGAATGCCTCACTGATAAAAGGTACCAAGCCACATGGGCTGATACAGACAAAAATTATGGGTTAATGTAAGAGTTAATAAGAAGCCTGAGCTAATAGGCCAACAAGTTTATGATTAATGTAGACCTTTGTGTATTTCTTTGGGATTGAATGACTGCAGGACCGGGTGGGACAGAAACCTCTGCCAACAATGGTGTTCTGGTTTGCACTCTATTTATGTGATAAATGTCATGACCAAAAGCAACCTGCAAGAGAAAACAGTTTATTCATCTTACTACTTCGAGATCACAGTTCATCAGTGAAGGAAGTTAGAACAGAAACTCAAACTAGGAACCTGAATCTAAGAACTAAATAAAATACCAGGAAGGAATGGTATGTATTGGCTTGTTTTCTGTGGTCTTCTCAGCTTGCTTTTAAGGGACCAAGGAACACCTGCCCAAGGGTGACACTACTCACATTGGGATGGGCCACTCCACATCAATCATTGATCAAGGAAATGAGAGATGGAGGGATAGCTCAGAGGGTAAGAGCACTAGCATTTTTCTAGAGGACCTGGGTTTAATTTCCAGCACGACATGGCAGCCCACAGCCCTCTATAACGCCAGTGCTAGGAGGTCTGATGCCTTCTTCTGACCTTAGTCTGAAGGCATCAGGTACACAAGTGGTACCCATATATACATCAAGGCAAAAATGTCTAATGAACAGTGATAGGTCCCTGAGAGCAGAAGTGGTACAGAGTTTAAAAAAACATAAAATCAAGTAAAAAGGATTATATGTTAAATGTCAGCAAAATAAAAATTAAACATGTCCCTGAAAATCTTTTCCCAAGCATAATTAAAAGTCACTTTTCTTTCCTTTTACTAAACTCAAAATTTTAGAAATATTTGTATTTGCGTTATTTAACTCTATTCAGGTTTTTAAGAGTATCACTCTCATGCTGAAAATTTTGGAGTGAGTATAGCACTTTGCATGGATCCTATAACTAAATAGAAAATGCATAGCTTGGTTTTGTTAAGGCAGGGGAGAAAGGATGTACTGGAGAGAGGGCTCAACTGGTAAAGAGTTTGCCATGCAAGAATGAGGACACAAGTTAGGTCCCTGGAGCCTACATAAAAAGACTGAAGTGTATGTAGGTATATGGCTATAATGCCGACACTGACAAGGCAGAGAGGAGAATCTTTAATTGCTTGTTGACCAGCCTAACCTACTTGGTGAACTCCAAGCCAATGAGAGATCATGTCACAAAAACAAACAAACTAAAAAACCATATATACCAACTAAGGAGATGCCTAAAACTGTCCCATGCACATGCATGCACAAAAACAAGCACTATTTAATTCAAAGAATGCTATTGATTCTAACTTAATGTGATGAATTTTTACATGGAAATAATCCACATGCAGTGACAAATTTAGGCTTGTCATTTTCTCACCTATACGTGCAACCACAAAAAGAACATTTCAAGTAACGGAAGAAATTCTTTTCCTCAAGCCTTATTATCCTGATATTTACAGAAGGCACCAGACACTGTAATAAAGCCCTCCACTGTTTCTGATTTTCCAGATTTTATAACTGCTTTGCTATTTCATTAGAGAGTATTTAAGAGCAGTAAAGTGGTGTAGAAAGAATTAATTATGACAAAGTTTTGTTGAACTCTTCATGCTTATCCCATGACAGTATTGCAGAAAACTGTTTCTCAATAATTAATTTTTTAAAATTCAGTGATTTCATTCAGAAAATACATAAAATGTTCAATTTATATTTGAAATATAAAAATGTGGTACTACATTGTGATCAAATGATACATAATAAGTCCCTGAACCTATGAGACAACAGAACTTTCTGTACAACGGAACACTGTTTTCAATGTAGTTTGCCAATTCCCATTGTACTACTTCCCACAAGGAGCCTAAGTGGTTTCCTGCTCTCCCCAACCATTGGTGTACACATTGAGAGATATAGATCTCAGGACCTTCAAATCTTAGGAAACACATACTTATTAGTTTCAGTTTTCCTATCTCTTTCTAAAAGTTCTGTTTCAAGCAATGTGTCAGCTTCAAGCCAATGTAACTAAACAGCAAGAAATGCAAGCATAAAGATGAAGTAGTTATTTTGGTGCACAACAGAAATATTTTAGTCCATAGCCATTTCTTCCAGTTAATTCCATAGCTGTTCCTGCTGGCTAATAGGCCTATGACAAGGTCTTATACACTGGCAGAAACATGTGACAGGAAAGTTGATCACCTGACAACCAGGAAGCGCATAATGAAGACTGAACTGGGTAGCATACATACACTCTTTGAGGGCATACACTCCCCAAACTTACTTCCTCTTTCACAAGGCCCCACCCCTAAAGGTTCTACTCTTTCAATAATATTACACAGGGAACTAAGCTTTTCACACATAAACTTTTGGATAACATATAAGATTCAAATAATGATAGAAAAAATATTTTAATTTTTGGACCTTAATCTGATCCAGACAGAAATATTTGGAGACAATTTCAAAGAGAGATGAACAATAAAAAAAATATTTTAGGGAAGAATTTTCCAGAAAGTTTAGTATCATCTACTTCAGTTTCTGGATGTATGGTCAGGTACAAAAGTTATATAAAACAAAAGTGAAGTAGAATACGTTGGCACTAAGACTTGAAATGGAAATTTAATTGGAAATATTCAAATGAACCTTCCTCCCCATGAATATGGAAGATATTTGTTCAAAATGTTGAGAGCCCTGCTTAAACAGACCAAGCCTGATTACCAGTCTGAAGTGTGATATGAGATGATACTTCTCTGGCAGACATCTCACCCATGATAGGGATAATTGGAACATGACCCAATATACTAAATCAGCTCTTTTCTCAAACAGCTGCAAAAGAAAGCCTGAAGCAACAAAAGACAGTTTACCAAACACACATGTACATTGTAAGAAGGACACAAAATGTCCTTCTTAAACATAAAGGCATATCTTCAGATTGTCTTTACCATGTGTTTACTCATTACTGTAAGAACAAACTGTATGTAAGAAATGACCTTGGGCTGGACACCCAGCTCTGTTGCTAAGGTGCTTGTTTCATGAGCATGAGGACCAGAGTTGAAATCCCCAGAAAGTATGAAAATAAAACTAGGCATAGAATTATGCATTTGTGATCCCAGCACTGGGGAGACAAGACTATCCCAGGGTTCATGGGTCAGTTTGCCTAGCCAAATCAGTGAGAGACCCTGTCTTATAAAATTAAAGTGAAAATAACTGAAGAAGTCACCCAATACCAATCTCTTGCCTTCATAGGCACAAAATTGCACATGGACCCACATAGACACATGACACGCATATATACACATGCTAAACATGTACATATATACACAAAGACAAGGCTATATACAGTATATATTAATTGTAATGAATAATTGCCCATCTAATTGGTTTTCTCACTTTTGGCACCACTGACATTTAAGACTAGATCGTCTGCCGTACACCAAAGGACGTTTATATGAGTCTTCAAGATGACAAGAGTAAAGCTATCACAAGCTGTGATAATAAAAAAGCATCTCTATATATGGTCAAATTCCCCCTGGGTAGAAACAATCCTTGCATAAATGAGACATACATTAATCCACATTCTAATTTCCATGATGAAGTAATGATATCCATCAGTGCCAACGCATACTAAGTAGAAAAGGCCCCCAGAACATATTACTGTTTAGGTCATAAATATGACATGGTATTTGCTGTCAGATGTCTAATTTACAATTAAGCTTGCTCTTAAACACTCTTTCTCATCAGATTCTTAGGACATATTCATTCTGAAAAAGATCATTGCATGTACATTCCTCAATATTTACCCACATGATTCTGCAAGTATACAAATTCTCTTGTTTTCCCTCTACATAAATTATGAACTCCTATATGCTAATTTATTGTAAAATCAGTAAGGAAGCAAAGATTAATAGGACTGAATCTATGCACATAAAGAACTTTTGGGTTGATACTGATATCTCCCCACTAGAATGTCTATTCTATGAGGGTGTTTTCAAAGCTGAGAATAGTAAATAGCACAAGCTGAGGTGGGTTGATACAACTACTGGATAAGTTATCACAATTGTTGTTTGTATTTCAATTCTTATTGTTTTGACATATGGTCTAATGTGGTTCAGGCTAGTCTTGAATGTTGTGGAATATTCCTTTATACTATGTGAAGATATGTCATTGTGTTTCATTTAAAAATAGCTAAATGGCCAATAGCTAGGCAATATTTCCAGGATGGAGAGAATGCTAGGAAGAAGGCAGAATCATCAACCAGAGATGGAGGAAGCAGGAGAACAGTATGAAGAGTATATACATGAGGTAAAAGAGCCTCAGGGCAGCACATAGATTAATAGAAGTAGGTTAATTTAAATTTTACGAGCTAGTTAGAAACAAGCCTGGCTATTGACTAAGCTTTCATAATTAATAACAAGCCTCCATGTCATAATGTCAGAGCTTGATGGTAGGACAGAGAAAGACTCATTACAAATGGCACCCAACATGTGGCTCTGTATAGCCACATAGGTTTGAGAATGCTTTAGGAAAAAAAAAAGTTCAGAAAATAGAGATATAGTTACCAGCCATTGCCAGTGGGTAGAGCCAGTCACCAGCATACATGCACTAAACTGAGTGGGATAATGGCTGACAGAGAACACTGCAGATGCTCAGTAAAGACAAAGCCAGATTGGGAAAAAAAAAAAAAAACACCTCTAAACAGGTTACAGTATGTTTTAAAAATGTGTGTAGACTTAAAAAAGGAAAGAAGGGTATAAACAGACATTTAAAACAGTATATAGTATATAAATAATAAAAAAGAGTAAACTGCCGGGCGGTGGTGGCGCACGCCTTTAATCCCAGCACTCGGGAGGCAGAGGCAGGTGGAACTCTGTGAGTTTGAGGCCAGCCTGGTCTACAAGAGCTAGTTCCAGGACAGGAACCAAAAGCTGCGGAGAAACCCTTTTTTGAAAATAAAAAAAAAAAAAAGAGTAAACCGTGTAGAGATAGGAAATACACATGAAGTCAGAATCCTGTATGGTGTTGTATTGACATTAATTTTTTTTTATTTCTAATGAGCAACCAATAGCTGCTGAGAGGCACTAGATTATAAAAACTACTAAATTAAGCCAACCTATATATTATTAAAATGTATTAACTTCAAAATGAAAGTCAAAAAATATGTTACATTTGGAAAGAGGTTATGCTTTGGTTTCCACAGGAAATGAAAGGCTGTGGATTCATTCAAGTTTAATACAGATCAGGTTTGATTGGAAAAGACCCACTCCCCTTGAAAATACTGGTTACAAAATAAAGAAATAAACTCAAAATAAATACAAGACCAGTGACATATATTTTACCTGCTCAAACAAACATAAAACAAAAAAATCATCTTTGACTGGCTTATGTACAATGCATAGTCCCTACTTGTGTTATTATGGATATGTATGTTACCTTTGAAATTTTTGTGAGTTTTTAGAGCAAGGGGAGAAGACACCAATGAAAATGAGTATTCCAAGTGGTCCAGCCTCAGAGACATCTCCAGTCCAGTACTTCAGATAAGCCCTACAGTTTTTTTCATTACACATACTAGACCACAGCTAGCTATCCCAGGCCTTGACCATTATCCTAACTTTCTCAGGGTTCCCCAAAGATGTTACCACTCCCAGACAACAAGAAGAAGTCTAGAGAACACAATGCTCACATTCCCAAGAGATGGGGTCAGTGGTTTTTGGTCATTCAATGGGTTGCGGATATTTGTCATTATTTAAAGAGGTTGATAACAAGTTATAAATGATAGTGATCAGGAAAAAGATGAAAAAAGAGATAAGATTCAGGGATCTCATCTGAAAAGAAAAAGGGGGACATAGAAATGATAAAATAAAAGGACAGATGATTGAACTACTTTTAAACCAGAAAATCAAGTGCCAGTCTTAAATATTTGACATTGGTATAGATTTTTGCATATTGATACAAATTTGGGGTTATTTTTTGTTATATTGTATCTATATTTCTACTCTTACTTAAGGTATTTTTTATATATTGATACAAATTTAAGGTTATTTTTGTTAGGACATACTATATATATACGCTTTTACTCTTATTTAAGGTAATATTTAATGCAAGGACCTATGCAGCTCATTTAACAATGTATTGTAAATTTCTAGTCCTTGAAAATTATTATTACAAACTATTTAGGATAATAAAGAAATACAGGTTAGTAGTCAGTCACCTTTAACAATCAAACCTGTAGTCATATTAGGTAATTTTTCTAGGTCAAACAGATAAATTTTAGATAGACAGGTGGTCATCAAACACTTCAAAGATCTACAGAATATGGTATTTAAGATGTTTTAATAACATAAGACTTTTCATGACAATTAGACACATCTGTTCCTGGCAGTATCAATCTACTTCAGAGAAGATGATGGGCATCAAAGAACCTCCATATGGAGTTTACATTCTTTTTGGCAAATTTAGCCATTGGGTAAGAAACTGCCCTTGCCTCAACTGCTGACAGTATGCCGTCCAAATTGGACACACAGGACCCCCCAAAAAGTGACTGCCAAAGTTTGCCAGAATAAGATAGGTCAGTCCTTCAGTTACTTCACAGAAAAGTCTGTCAGATACTCTAGGCCAAAGAGGGATGTCCAAATATTACAGAGGAAACTTGGGTGACTCTCCAAGAAGCCTTTTCTGTTATTTCTGTAGTTTTGGAAGCTGTTTGCCCTGCACTTCCTGTTTATATTGGAACAAATCTATATTTTATCTTTGAGTCTCCTTGAACATCGAATTATAGATATTGAGAAATGGCTCTAAATACATTTGTGAGATTTGGGAGAAAATCAGAATACTGAAAATCATAGATGAAATAGAATGCTTAAGTCTAAGCACTTACCTTTAATTTACATTTACTTAAAACGGATTTACTTCATGTTATGTGTATAAGGGCTTTGCTGGCATACATGTCTATACACCATGTGCATATCTGGTGCCCACAGAGGCCAGAATAGAACATTGAAACTCCTAAGAATGAAGTTACAGACAGTATGAGCTGCTGGGAGGGTGCTAGCAGTCAAACCCATGTCCTCTAAAAGTGCAGCCAGTGTTCTTAACTGCTGAGCCATTTCTCCAGTCACTATAGCTACTTTCTAACCAGCCAGAGTTAATCTTATAAGAAAGCTTGATAGCACTAATGATAGCATGCATAATAATTCAATGTTGGAAGAGAATTCATTTGCATGTTTCAAAAATGGGTCTTACCTGAAGTTCAACTCAAGATCAATTTTTTCCATGGGAAAGAAGAAAATTACCACATTTTTTTTTTACTAACTCTGGCCCATTTATTGGTAATACTGTAGACACAGAATGGAAGACCTGTCTTCCCATAAGTATAAATTCCTCTTAATTAAAACTAAATTTAGTTTTTTACATAGGACAAAAAAGAGATTTCACCATTTCTCTTCTTCTCTTTATTTGCTTTGAAGTTAGAATAGTTCATTTGCTGCTCAAAATTATTCTCTCAGAAGAGATGTGTGGTGCCCTGCACACCTGGGCTCTAAATGGCTGTTATTGCACTGGCTCAGTAGCCAGCAACTGCTGGCAACAAGAACACTTCAAAAGCCAGTGCCAAGCAAAATGGTAGCTGAGGTCTGGATGGCACTGTGGGAGTGTTGCCATAACCCATGACAAACCCAATTTGTATGTTAATAACAATGGTGCTTAGGATGGAGTTAGTATGAATGAAGGCGTAAGTCACGAACAAGGCCACACCAGTTTGGAGTTATGATTAATAGGGTGTTATTTATTTAAAGGGGAAAACTTACAGATCACCGTCCCAGACAACAGCCATCTGCACAACCAGGAAGGGAGTCTAGTCTCCGGAGGAGCAGGAAGAGAAGAGAGCAAGCAGAGGAAATAGCCGCTTTTTTAAAGGGAGAGAGAGACCACGCCCCAATGGGCTGGTATCACAGCAGCTATTGGTTGGAGGGGCGGAAGGACCTCCCGCAACATATGAAGAAACATGAAATTGAGAGAGGAAGATGAAGAACTAAAATAAAGACAGGGAGATGAAGAAGAAAAAAAAGAAAAGAAAGAATCAAAAAAAAGAAAAAGGATAGAAAAAAAAGAAAAGGGAAGGGTAAGGAACAGGGGAAATGGGAGGAGGAAGTGGGAAAAGACGAATGCAAAAAGGGAGGGAAGGAGAGAGGGAGGAAAAACAAATGACCATGATTAGTAACCACAAGGAAAGGTCACTCTTTAGCTGACAGTTGGAGAGGAGAGCTTGCTCCTAATGCATTTAATTAAAGCTAAATGTAGAGGCTGCTTTTGCTACCAGATCCTGTCTCCTCTCAGCAGGGACAGATCTCGTCACAAGTCTTTAGTGTGTTTTCCTTTTTCCCAACCTTGCAACTTGGAACATAGCTGCCCCTTAGCTTTGCCTGGTTTCCCAACACCCAGTCACGCTGCTCCTAAAAGTGTTATATAGACCATAATTGCATTTTAAATGAAAGTGAATTTAATTTTGTTTTTGGATATTTCTTGACACCCTTGGAGGTGGCTGGTGGTGTTCCAGGAGGCTATAAAGCAGAGTTGTTACAAAGTGAACAGGAGATGGGAAAAAGTGTTGTTGGGCACAATTCTCTTACCATGGTGTCTGGGTATCCCCTGCTTTTGCCACATTAAAAAAAAAAAGAAAAGAAAAAGAAAGCGAGAGAGAGAGAGAGAGAGAAAGGTCAGAATAGATAAAAGAAAAAAGACTGACTTGCCAAATGCTAATGCATAGCAAACATTGATTTTGCAATTTATCTATGTTTTGGAGATCCCAATGAGACGTGCCTATTATAAGATGCCACATAACAATGTATCCTTAACACAGCTCTCACATTTTCTCTGTTACGCCCACAACACAAATTCGCTCACATTTTTACATTTTGCCATAACACTAAAGTATCCACATCACATTTCAACACAGGATGAAAAGATGCATATGGTGACTCACATCCCTAATACCAATAACTTGGAGACTGAGACAGGAGGATCCTCACAATTTCAAGACCAGCCTGAGCAACATAAGAGTTTAAAGGCAAATTGAACTATAGAGTGACATCTTGTCTCAAAGAAAAGTTAAAAAAAGTCCTTTAATACAGATTTATTTATATGGCTTTAAGATGTGAAAGCATAAAATAAAGTTTGGAGAGAGAAAGGGGGCCAGTAACACTGGAAAAGAGGGACAGTGGAAGTAGCAGGGAGGAGGCAAAGATTTT
>NW_026068071.1:754159-782883 GCF_014885135.2 Alexandromys fortis
TTGTGTGTGTGTGTGTGTGTGTGTGAAAATTTCACAGAGAAGACACAAAATTAATAAGGAAATCTCTCAGCATAGTTTAATGATCTGTACAAACTCACACAGCCATATTTATACATCAGGACACACACACACACACACCTGCACCAATCTACACAGAATGTCCTCAGATTGCTAGGCTAGTACATGATCTCTTCCTGCACCGCTGCCAAAAGCCATGTGAACAATTTGCAAACCTGGTGACAGGAACTGTGTGGCTTACAGACAGTACCCAGCTAATGGGGGTTAACTTCTTTTGAAAATGTATCCTGTCTTCAGAAAGACTGAACTCTTGCCATACTTGCAACCAAGATAATAATATGCCTTGAGATGATTTAAAAGCATGTAGTCAATCTGATGTCCTACTGTGTGCTCAACCTGTGAAAGTGTAACACATCTTTAAAAGAACAATGCATCCAAGGTTACTATGCCTTGCATTCCCCATAGTACATAGATTTATTCTTAAATTATGTACTTTTCCACACACTTGAGCCAGAGTAATACATACATGTTTGTGTACATGTTTGTCCATGTGTGTATGTCCATGCACAGTGAGGCACATACACATGCACAAACTGTGGTTAACATTTGGTGAAAAAGCCAGCAAGTTGAAAGCAATCATAAAAAATAAATGGCCACAAAATGTCAAAAGCAACATGCAGATATAGGTTGATAACAACTATTTGCATTTTTGGATGTTATTCTGAGTCAGTTGAAGTCAATAAAAGTAACCTCTTCCCCTGACAAACTTTGTTAAAGACTTCTTTACAGTGTAAATCATTCCTCACTTCTTCCTCATACAATGTATTCTGTGCTATTCAATGAAAACAGAGCAAAGTGCTTTGTTGGGGACAAGTACAACATACATATCAGGGACATCAGATGCACTTGAAAGGCCAATAGCCACAGGCACAGATGGAAGACACAGAGAGAAGTCAAATTTGGACTCACTCTTGATCGAAACTTCTTCAAAACTAAATCCTATTTTTCATTCCTTAAAACAGCATTCATACATGTTAGTGCCTCCTGTGAGGAAGATGCTCTTTTTTGGTCCTTGATACTCTATGTACAGAAGCTAAGAACTAGACCAGGTGAGTATGTTAATTCCCAGTAGATTATACAGAAGGCAGAACAAAGATAGTCCATCGGCACAGGTGATTTAATTCGCCAACTACTTAAATTCTACCTATACTTTAAAAAATATATTTTAAGATGTTTGGGGAGACAAAATGAGTACCATACAAATCCTGCCTCTGGGAACCTTATCAGCCTTGATTACTCATGGGCTCATGGGTAGATGCCTCCATTTCCACATTTCCCTCTGATTTCTGCCCTCTCCATCAGACTCTGCAGCCACCGTTGTCTGCTTTCCACAAAAGACTCAGCCGAGTCCCACTGCTCCCAGAGAAGCTATTCAGCTTCCAGGAGCATACTTTGGTGCCTCAGCCTTCCCACTTAGCAATGTTAGAAGAAACAAAATAGTGTCAGTGGAGGGAGACATGGTAACTGCCAGCAGTTTTACTTTTACTATATAGAAGAATTCCAGAAGGTGCTCCATTCAAAAATAACTCCCTGAATATGTGGGACTGTCATAATATCTCCATTTGAATTTCAGATAAACAATGAACAATGTTTAGTATACCTCAAATATTACATGAGAGGTATGAAAATGAAAAAAATAATTGTTGAACTGAAATCTCAAGTTAACTTAGCACCTTGAATTCTTGTTTGTTAAATCTAGAAATCCTCTACAACTCCATTTGGTTACAGACACCTAATATTTGAATTCAAAATACTCCTAAGGCATACCTTGGCAGTAACCAATAGTCTGCTAATTAGACTTAAGACTCATTGAACAAGAGGGAAATTATGACTAATTCTGCAAAGTTAGCCAACTTGCCAGGGCTAATGAAGCCCTGGATCTTGGAGGAATGCCTATAACCATCACTTTGCTAGACAAGCATAATCTTTAGCTATAATATATAACTATTTGTCTTTATATCCACAGTTAAGTATAGTCTTTGCCATTCATCAAGGAAACTTCTTTGCAAGAGTTGGAGGTCATTACAGAAAACTACAACCAATCAAAATGCAGAATTGTGGAGCCAAGTCCCAACTGATATATAAGTACTACAACTCCTGCACCTAAGTCTCAAGGAAGGAAGCAGTAGGATGATAGGAAGAGGCAGAATATCACAATTGTGTCTCCTAATATTTTAAACAGTATTTAATGGCTAGAAAGGAATAGGGTGAACAAAGTGGAATTTTCTACTTTAGAGCACTTATATCTTTCATCTTAGATAAAGTTATATAGAATGTAGAATTACTAACTTCATTCAGATAGGAAAAATGGGCCATCAAAAGTTATGTGAGACAGTACTGGTTTATGTGTATGATCTCTGGGCTGTTATGATAGTATTCTTGTCATTTTAAGAATGGACCTCCATTGAGTGATTACGACTCATAGAACACTCAAGAACTCATTGTAAATAGGCATCTAGCAAGGACATCCTTAAAAGGGTGCACAAATGCCTGTACTCTAAATGCCCAGCCTAACAACCACAACCACCATCACTGTGCACCTGAACACACTCACCTATGCACACACACACTTCACACACATGTCACTTCCTCTATCGTCCTTGAGAATTATAAACTGGGACAACAGAACAAAATGGTGGAAAGTGTAGCATTGTTGTATCCAAAAACAACTAACCAGTGTTAGAAGATTTCAAAAGCATAGAGAATATTCCCTAGGAAGAGAGTCACAGTTTCCACACTACAGTAGTACTCTTCCCATGCTCACTCCCTATAGAAGCTTCTAACTTAGAAAACGTGGCCATAGCTAGGATTCTTGGCATTTTGAAGTAAGACAGACTTCTATGCAAAGGAGCATAAAGCACCTGCTGATCCCATCGACTTATATAAGGGCTGCTTATAAGACTTGGACATTTAGAAGATGAGTCACATGGGAGCCTAATCCAGGTCTGGCAGGCATTTCACAAATGCTTTGTCAGACCACAGAGATAAGGGACTCTGCACACTGATGGGAAACACACTACCAAGGGAAACATCCAGGCTGCGTGCTAACCCGTTTTCAAGCACTGTATCCCTTAATCATTTCCCATAGAGAAGGCCGACACTAAATTGATCAACCTGTTCCAAGACATATCTCCAGCTGAGGTGTTCCTATCTGGAGCAGATCTGCAGTCAGAAGCTGAATATCGCCCCTGGGTCCAATATATACAGAGTACTTATTTCAAATACTTTAGTAATGCCTTGCAGAGGAGCCTGGCACTGGGTTGGGTGGGGGGAGCAGTATGAAGGGTTGAGAAAATTATTTTACTCACTAGCTTTATATGGATGAGAAAGGACTAGACGCTTCATTTTGGTAACAGATGAGAAACAGGCCAGAAAAAAAGCTCTTCTTCATACCCTGATTTCATAAATTCATCAGGCAAGCCTCTCTCAAGGCCCATCAGAATCATCAGCTTCTTCTATTGCCATAACTACTAAGATAAGATCCCACCATTTGGAACCCTCCACACCTGAATTCAGAGAAGTTCACTTTTATGTATGTAGGATTGCTAGATCTGATCTCCCTGCTAGAATATGCTTTGGTGATTTGGGTCAAAACAAATATGAATATAGCCTGTGACAGTATTGTCTACCCTATATAACAACAAACATAGTCTGAGTAAATTGGGTGTCAATTTTCCTGTGTTCCAACAGGGACCTTACAAGGATATTTCTTACATGCTTGAAAACTAGCCGTGTCAGGTTTGAAAAGATGAATATCAGGAGGATAATAGCAGTGCCCAAACTTTACCACAGCCAATCTGGCTGAAAAAGATAGGCCCCCACCAAGGCACTCCTCAAGCAATAATGCTGTGTGGAAAGAGAGGAAAACAGCTGGTCAGAGTCATCTGCTAACATAATTTAATCCTGCTGAATTGCACAGTGTGGGACGGAGCCAATGGGTTATGGAGAATCTCTGTGCAAAACAAGCACAGGGAAGTTTTCATTTAAAAAGCCTACAGGACTTCAGGAATCAGAAATGAAACACAAGGCCTCGTATGCGTGGAGTTCTGGGTTCCATCCTCAGCATCACAGAAGCCAGATAGAGTGGCACACACCTATCTTGGCACTAAAGAGATGGAAGTACAGGGATCAGTTCAGAAATCCAAAGTCATCTTCAGGAATATAGTGAGTTCAAGGCTAGTCTGGGCTAAAGATACAGAAAGGGGGTGGGCAGAAGGACTTAGAAGACATATAGTCAATGAGAGACAAATGACTTATTCAAGGAGGGGTTCTAATAATCAAATGCAGCAGAAAAGTCTAGAAAAACAGATTTGTTATCAATTGCAGAGTGGCAAAACTGTGATGTGCAAAGGTTGTTTTTCTCTGTGATATCTCCTTTTCCCATGTAAGTCAGGGGATCAAAGACATTTGTGTTTCAGCTCAGGGATAAAGGGAGGTCAATGAAGTCTGCAAAAATTGTTTCTAGATGTTTGACAGGACAGCTGCCTCAGGAGGATAGAAACGCACAGTAAACATAGGGAATGAAGGATGGAGTGAGTATGAATGGAGCGGCTAGCATGGGGGACATGTTCAAAGACTTTGGCATAGGAGTGAAGAGGAAAAGTCAAAGGAAAGAGAAAGTAGAACCAAAGCATTGTCAAGATGAGTAAAACCCATTTAGGACAGAAGCGTGGGAGGAAAGTCAATGGCAAGACCAAGAGTAGAAGAGAGGCTAAGGAACCACCTGATGGCGAAGAGGCAAGAGCACTGACAGATGTAGGGATAAAGAACTATACATATTCTTTCTTCAAAGATTTACAGTTTTTGTCATACAAGTCTTCCACTTGTTTGGTTAGAGTTACTCCGAGATATTGTATGCTATTTGTGGCTATTGTGAAGGGTTTGACTTCTTCTTTTCAGATTTGTATCCCCTTGTTCTCTGTTTGGTGTCTTATTGCTCTAGCTAAGACCTCAAGAACTATATTGAATAGATATGGAAAGAGATATGGAGTCTTCACTATCCCCACATCAGACAGAGGTCTGATCTCCAAAATATACAAAGAACTCAAGAAATTGGTCATCAAAAGGACAAATAATCAAAAAAAATGGAGTACAGACCTAAACAGAGAACTCTCAATAGAGGAATCTAAAATGGCTGAGAAACACTAAGGAAATGTTCAACATCCTTAGTCATCAGAGAAATGCAAATCAAAACAATTCTGAGAGTCCATCTTATACCTGTAAGAATGGCCAAGAAAAAAAAAAAAACACTGATGACAGCTTATGATGGAGAGGTTGTGGGGTAAAGGGAACACTTCTGCATTGCTAGTGGGAATGCAAGGTGTACAACCCCTTTGGATGTCAGTGTGGTGACTTCTCAGAAAATTAGAAAACAACCTTCCTTAAGACCCAGTAATACCACTTTTGGGTATATATCCAAAGGATGCTCAATCGTGCCACAAGGACATGTGCTCAACTATGATCAAGCAGCATTGTTTGTCATAGCCAGAAACTGGAAACAACCTAAATGCCTCTTGACTGAAGAATGGATAAGGAAATTGTGGTACATTTACACTATCGATTACTACACAACAGAAAAAAATAACGACAACTTGAATTTTGCAGGCAAATGGATGGAGCTAGAAAACATCATTTTGACTGAGGTAACCCAGACACAGAAAGACAATTATCACATGAACTCACTCATAAGTGGTTTTTTAAACATAAAGTAAAGAAAACCAGTCTAAAAACACAATACCAGAGAACTTAGACAACAATGAGGACACTAAGAGAGACTTAATATAGATCTAATCTCCATGGGAAGTAGAAAAAGACAAGATCTCCTTAGTAAATTGGGAGCATGGGGACCTTGTAGGAGGGTTTAAAAGGGGAGGCGAGAGGCAGGGAGGGGAACAGAAAAAAATGTAGAGTTCAATAAAAATAATAAAAAAAGAAAAAAGAAACATACAGAAGATGAAACTGTGAGGAATCTGCATGAAGCTTAGTTAAGAGGTAGCAAGAGGAGGGATTTTAAAGGACAATAAGGAAGTTTGGGAAAGTAAGAAAGGAACATGTCAGGAGAGTATGTTGAAAGCAAATGAATGTGCTGGGTCTTTCAAAGACAGTATCCATTTCATGTACATAACAATTTATGGTATAAGTATATTTCTTTTTGAAAGAAGAGAAAATTGTGGTACAAACAAATAAAGGCATTCTGAGATGGATCCTGAGTTGAAAAGCAAATGTTCTTCATCCCCCTTACTTGAACATGTATGCAAGGGAAAGCGGAGCAGTCACAGAAAAAAACTTTGCCTGCATTACACTTTAACTACAGTGGAATGGATCACAAAATCCACTGTGAATAATTAAGAGCATCTCTTTCAAAACGTCTCCTTTTAATTCCACCAATTTGGTCGTATCTCACTTCTTTTTTTTAATTTTGTCATTTATTTATTTATTTATTTGTGCATGTGAGATAACTATAAAAGAAACATCTTTTCTGTATAAAATGTGATCGGATTTGTGCCAGCAAGAGATAAAAAAAAAAACAACTTCTATATTTAACATAATGAAAAGCCCCCAATAAATCCTGCAATTCAGATAGCTTCCTAAGTCTGAAAACCAAGGCTCTTTCACATTCTGAACAGCTTTATATATGTGACAGCTGAGTAAAACAAAAAGCAACCAGAAGAACCTAAGAAAAGACATTCTTTCCCACGAATCTCCAACTTTATCTTCTGCTTGCTCAAGAATTTCAAAAATGGCAGGTTGTAAGCAAGTTTTAACATTCTATAAGCTGTTAAACAATGAGAATTTACATTCAGGAAAGACTGCTCCAACTTCATGGTATTTCAAGCACTGTTTGCCGTTGAGTAGATTTACATCCATATTCTGTGATTACGGTTTCTATTATGAGCAAGGATTAACTACTAATATCAATATGTAAATTGTAGAACATGTCTGATAGAGTGGACCTTTTTACTGTCAATGGGGACAAAGTGTAGTAGAAAGACTGAAATACATTGACTTCCTATTGATCTTGGAAATAAGAGCAAAGCGATACTCCATGCGTACCCCCAAGAGCCTAGATAAAAGCCCCAATCTTTCTTTGCACTTCAATAGTGAGTGTAAGATTATTATTATTATTATTATTATTATTATATTGTAAAATATTTTTATAGCATGTTCACCAAGCCATCAGGGCTGTGAGCTTCTCATGAAATGAACACCCTATGTGCAAAACTAACATTCTCTAAACAGGTAAATTAAAGTGAGACGAATTTAAACAAAAACAGCACTGTCAAGGGGCAGAACAAACAAGTCTTTTAGAGATACTGGAGATGTAAGGACCCAAAGGACTAGGCTTACATTCCGCATCTTCATAATGTACCTGGCCAAAGACTCTTTGTAGCGCATATCTAAAAGTATATACTGGGTTTCTGCAAAACACATTTGTGGTATACTGCAATGATCAGTTGTTAAGAACAATGAAAAACGTGGATCAAAGAGCTAGTGAGAGGGGCACATCATTTTGGTCATCATCATTCGCTATTATTATCTCCTTTCTGTCACCAAGTTTACACACAACCACATACACAGTATAGAAATATTCATAAAAGGTGAGAAGCAGAAATAATTCTCAATGCAAGTCACGCTCCTGTGAATCTTGATATCCCCTCAATTATCAGACAACTTACAGTTCCTTATAGTTACATCCAGTTACTTCTAGGAGCATCAACCGATGTCTCTAGATGTTCCAGAACAGCTCCTGTCAGTGTTCTGCAAGATCCACACCTATCCCTCCCATGCCTGAACATCTGTGTGGAGAACTCTAGCGGCACGATATTGGAGCTTCTTCTACTCATTCTGTTGCTACCACACTGCCAGGTACCATAACCCTCGGAACCACCACTGAAGCTGCCTTTTAAATGTCCCACATTCTCAAGAATTGTGAATGTGTCATGGCTACTGTCTTTATATGTTGGTGTATATGTGCGTGAGCATGTATGTGCAGGTAGGTATATTTGTAGATATCAGAGGTTGCTGTCTGCTGTATTTTTTAGTTACTCTCTACCTTAGGTTTTGGTTCCGTTTTGGCTGTATGACAGTGTCTCTCACTGAATGGAGAGCATAGCAATTAGACTAGACTGGCAGGTCAGCAAGCCCCAGTGACCTTATCTCTACCTTCCGAGCCCTGAGATTGCAAGTACATTCTGCTGAGCACTGCTTTTTATGTGGGTGACAGGCTTGTGCGGCAAGCACTTTCCTGAGACATCTCTCCAGATCCTGTCTTTCCTTCTGATGCTGCATTTTGTCACATAATATATCAAAAGCAGTGCTTCTTCACGGAAGCCTCCAGCTTCTAAATGTAAATACCGTGTTTTGGGTATTATGATCACGGAGGCAATTCGCCAGGGCCAGCTTGAATTTCTATATATCCTTTGAGCAGAAGCCCTGTATGTTCTGGACTAATTTTGTCAATGACGTTTGATTATAAATAGACAGCTAAAATGGAGTGCTTCCTCCAGGAGAAGAGGGCAGATCTGCTTACAGCCCAAGAAGACGGAGATAATGCCTCTCTTGGGAGCCAAGGCTGGATGTGATTACTATCCATTACAATCTCAGAGCTCCTTTCCTGCAAAGACAACCACTATACATCAGCATCTATTTGAACCACTTCACAATGTCCTGGAGAAACCGAGGTTAAAAAAAAAAGAACAAAACAAACAACAACAATAACAACAACAACAACAACAAAAAACAAAGCAAAAACCCACGGATATTAATCCAAGTGATTTTCTTTATTTTGTCTCTGATGCGGGTGGCATGTCTTCTACCATATTCCTTGAGGCTGTGCTAAACACCTTTGCCAGCAATCTTGCAAGTGAGTCCTGTACCATCCTCCTCACTTTCTAACCACACCTTAAATCCCAGCACTCAGCAGACACCCCCAAGGCCACTCTTTGCTCTATAGTAAGCTACAGACTGGTCAAGGCAACATCCTCTGTCCAAAAAGTTTCCTTACCAAGATTCTTGTGATAAAAGCATGTGTGTGTGTGTGTGTGTGTGTGTGTGTGTGTGTTATAACTTGGGATCTTAGTTCTTTACCAGGCACAGAAAATTTCAATTAATACTCAATTTACCTCTCGCTTCAGCTTCGGAAGGCTGAGTGCTATAGCACACTGGATTTCCCCAATCCCATATGGTACTCTTAAGTGGTGTTCAAAGATGCTTTATTCTTATTCCCTCCCCACCCTTATACCATTCTTTATTGACATCTGCTCATTGGAACACATTTGTGAAATGTTATGAACTGCTAATAAAAAATAAAAAAAAAAACATTCCAATGAGAATGAGACTGTCTGAAATCCTTCAGGTCAAGCTACTCCAAAAAATTCTGCCCTTGGTCATGTTCTATTGGTATGTAAAAGAATTGGAGCTGCATCTACAAACAAACAAGAAAAACCCAACTCCTAACCAGTTCCATTTGATGGCTGTATTTTCTTGTTGTTCCATTTGAGTCGATCACAAGGGAAATCACAAAGGAGGAGGGCAGGAAGTACTTTGCATTATGCTTGAATGACACTACGTTCTTAGAGCACTCAGAACCCTTAGAGAGAGTGCTATTGATTAAGAACTAGCTGCACTCTGTTATGTAAAACACCATGAGAACAGCCATCCATCTTTCTCTGGTTTTGGTTAAACAATATTGCGCCAATTTATTATCAATGGTGAAGCTGACCTGCCCTCATCTCATTTGCCATAATCTCTCCTCCTACTTCCTCTTCCCTTGGGTACATTAGGGCTCACTTATACACACAAACTTGCAGCTAATAAAAAAGATTTATGTGCATGGAAGATTTTCTTCCTCCCATCAAATGTTTACTTAAGGAGGCTTTATTGCATAAAATAACATCCTTACTTGGCACACAGTAGATTTATCTTTTTTTAAACCCATTTTTTATCATTTCATATTTCAAATCTTAGTCTGTCATGGGGATTTTATTTTGCATAGCAGTTCTGACTTAGCATATTGCCTTCTTTATAGACAAGATGTTTAAGAAAGGAAAAGTATTTGATTATTACTGTTAGAAGCTTAGAAACTGGCAGGGCAGCTTCCCAAGATGTAGAGAGGAAAATGGTTGATGCAAACACTGTCTTGAGTATAACAATGCCTATAGAAATTGGAACTGAACTTTCTCCAACTTGGGCAAGTTTGGAAAACAAAGATAATAAATACACAAATGAAGTCCATAAAAAGGTAGGTTAACCTTTCATCTCAGTAATATACTACATATATATGTTATAAGGAAATATTTCAAAGTGGGAAAAATACAGAAACTTTATGAACAGTGCAACAAGACTGCAAGACTGTACACCAGGGCACAAAAGTCAGACACAAACTAAGTAGCTCACAAGAGAAATGTGAGAGATTTTCTGCTTAGCAAGAGACACTTCGAGATAAAGACCAGAGGACATAGTCAAGAAGACTGCAAAGAAAACAGGTTACGGCCCTCAGCCGCAATCTCAAGCACAGCAAAACTCTCTCAGCAGCAAAACTAATCATGAGAAAGGAAATGCATTTCCCAATGATTCTTGCACTCCTTCCTTCCTGTTGAAATTCTATTCACTCAAAACACCTAGGGTCCACTTTAACTACTTACCTTTATAATCTGTACTTCTTTGGAGTTTATATCCATTTACTACAACATACAATTCTCGACTTAGGGCGATTCCATCTGCTTAGGAATTCGTGGTAAAACTCTGTGACAGGATGTACGCTGCTGGCATCTACTAGGAAAAGGCCAAAAATAAAGCTAACTATCCTACAATACACAGGATATCCCCCAACAAGCTGAAACAATCTAAAATGTCAATAGTGAGGAGGTGGACGGACCCTGTTATAGAGTATATGATTATGCAATACTCAAAAAAATATTTTAAACAAGAAATAAAAATAAACAGCATATTCTGAAAAGATTCCTAGGACCCACAGTTAGCAGAGAAACGCAAATTAAATCACAGTACAGTATGACTGAAGTCGCAGCAGAACACAAGCATCAAAAAGACAGGTAAACGCAACTGCTGCTTACATATAAGGAACTTTAACTCTCGTAACACAGGTGATAGAAATAAAATTGATGGAGCCACTGTGGAAAAGAGTTTTGCGGGTCTTTAAAACATTAAACCATAAAAAAGGGACTAAACATTTCCACTTCAGTCATTTGCCTAAGAGATGTAATAATGTACCTCTACACATGCAATACTAATTATTTGGAATTGCTAATCCCTCGAAATAATCCACACGTCCAGTATACAGATAAGCAAAACGAGTGGGGGAAAACCTGAAATGTGGTACTTCTGTCTAACCAACTAATTGAAAGAACGTTATACTTTGAATGAAAAAAATATCTCCACACAGACTGAAGTATTTAAACACATGGCTCCCAGTTGGTGGCTTTGTTTGAGGAGGCTAAACTTTTAAGGCTTTGGAGCCTTGTAGGAGGAAGTACATTACTGGGAGAGGGCTTTGGGGGATTATAGCCTTCCCCCACTTCTTGCTTGCTCTCTCTGCTTCCAACTAGTGGTGCCCTTGTACATTAAAATCAAATTCCTTCCTTAAATTGCTTTTGGTCATGATGTTTTATTCCAGCAAGAGGGAGGTAACTAATAAAAAAGAACATATTACTGGCAGTTGAAATGATAAAGTGAATGTTAAAAACAAATATATGTCGGATGTAGTGGTTCATGCTTTTAATTCTAGCACTTGAGAACAGAGGCAGAAGGATTGCTATAACCTCTTAGGCCACCACATAGTGAATTCCAGCCTAAGCGAGACTCTGTGTCAAACAAACAAAAGAAAAAAAACACAACTACGTATTAAGGAAAAGATACCCCCAAATTATATTATGCCTATTAGAAATTGCTAGACAGAATACAATTATGGAGACAGGAAGCAAGTCAATGAATGGTTGGATCTGGATATGGCAGTACCCAGTGATAAGCAGTTTTAGAGACGATATCTGAATTGGCCTCATTCTGCTGTCAGATTGATGACTGCCATAATTGACAGCATAGAAACATCACCCAGCAACTGATGGAAGCAGATGCTGAGATCCACAGTGGAACATGGGTCTGAGCTCCCAAAGTCCAGTCAAAAAGAGGGAGAAGCGCTAATATAAGCAAAGGGTCAAGACCATGATGGGAATGCCCACTGAAACAGCTTAGGGGAGCTAATTTTAGCTCACCGACTGTGGCCTGACAGCGGGGAAGCAGCAGAGGACCAAACTAGACCCTCTGAATGTGGATGACAGTTATATGGCTGGGGCAGACTGTGGGACCACTGGCAGTGACACCAGGATTTATCCCTACTGCTTGTACTGACTTTTTTGAACCCATTCTCTTTGGAGGGATACCTTACTCAGCCTAGATATAGTGGGGAGGGCCTTGATCCTGACTCAAAGCAATGTGCTAGACTTTGTTGACTTCAGATGGAAAGCCTTACCTTCTCTGAGGAGGGTATGGGGGATGGGTTTGGGGGGAGGTGAAGGAAATAGGAGGAGGAGAAGGAGTGGGAACTGGGATTGGGATATAAAATGAGAAAAGATAGTTTTTTGAAATAAATAAATGAATTTTTACAAACATTAAAAAAGATACATGTCATTAGAATCAGAGGAATTTATAAATTTATGGTCTTGTTTCTAAAAGATTAGTGATTGATGAGTAATTTTATGTTTTATGAAAATTAGAAAGACAGTTACCAATTTCGCATGTCAAAGAAACTTGATCTCATCATGTGAACGGAGAGTCATGTTGGGCATATTTATATCTAGAGACCACAAATATTAGCTACCTTTTGACTAAATAGTTATTGTATTCAGTACATATCTGAAAAATAAAATAACCCTAAAAGGTCATATTTCTGTGTTGCTCTAAATTAGCTACTATCTAGAAATCTGTAGAACAGTATTCAAATATGCAATGAAGAGGGGGGAAGTCTTCAAACAATCATTAATATAAATATATAGCTATTGGGGAATAAATTTCATTTCTATATAAAAATAATTATGGAAATTAAACCACAATGAACTACCACTTAAGATCCACAAGAAAGAATATCAAATTTTATTTCATTTGTCAGAGCAATAAAAAAAAGAGCAGAGAAAAATATCATTATTTGGGCCGTGAGATCAAGCTGTGCCTTATCATGAGAACAATACACTACAGAATCCTGTACATCTGTTCACCACAATGTCTTCCTTCCTGGGTGGGGTGGGGATATGAAAAAGACTGTAAGATAGCTCATTAGGCAGAAGAACATGCTGCTATGCCTAGAGACCTGAGTTCAAATTCCTGAGCCTACTCATAAGAGAGAAGTGACTCCTGCAAGTTGTCGGCTCACTTCTATGCTCACACCATGTCACTTCCTCTCTCTCTCTCTCTCTCTCTCTCTCTCTCTCTCTCTCTCTCCCTCTCTTTCTTTCACACACACACACACACAGACACACACACGCACACAAATTAAGAAACTAAAATGTCAGAAAAATTTTAATGAAGTGGGACTTCTAATGACTAAAAAACTCCTTGAACAGCTAAGTGGACAATCAGTCAGACATAGAGAAAATTTGCAGAAGGGAGAAGACATTTTTCCAGCCACATATCTGACTTATAGAGGATTAATATCTAAATCACAAAGAATACACACACACACACAACACACACAAACACACACACAAACCTCCAACCCATTAAAAGTATCAGCCTGGAAACTGAACAGAGGGTCCTCAAAAGAAGGGGAAATTTGGCTAAAAACATTACCTCAAAAAATGTTCATCATCCCTAACAATTAGGGAAATGAAAATCAAAACAACTTTGAGATTTTATCTTACCCCAGCCATAATGTCAAAGATCTGTAAAATAACCTACAACATATGCTGGAACAGCTGTGGGCGATAGGAAACCCTCACTCATGGATGGTGGGTTTGCAAACTGGTCCAGCCATTGTGGAAATTAGTGTGGAGAATTATCAAAAAGCTAATTTTGATAAATATATAAACATAAATCTACTATATGATCCAGCTCTACCAGTTCATGGCATGTACTCAAAGATCTTGACATCCTACTCCACAGATACTTGCTCAGCCATGTTCATTGCTGCTCCAGTCACAGTATCTAGGACATGGAAACAACCTAAATGTCCTTCAGTTGATGAAAGGATGAAATGAACACTATTCAGCTATGGGAAAAATGAAACCATGAACTTTTCAGGAAAATGGATGGAACTAGAAAAGATCATATTGAGTGAGGTAACCCAGACCCAAAAAGACTAACATCAAATGTTCTCTTTCATCTGAGGCTCCTAGCTCCAAATCTTCAGATGTGAGTATATATCCTGAACTAACTGCAGAAAACAGGAAAGTGAAAAGGAACCTTTGCCAGGGATGGGGATGGGGAAGCAATAGAGAAGGTAATGGCAGGACACAAATGATCTGAAAATGGGGGAAACTGAGGAGGTCCTAGTTAGGATGGAAGGAGCTCAATATATCAGAAATGAGGAAGATGGTAAAATAGCAGTAAGGGTGTCTTGAAAAATCATAAGGACTCACTATTATCTACCTGCCTAAACATATCTAGAGCGCACATAAGACATAAGTCAGTATGTATGTGTATATATATATATATATATATATATATATATATAATGAATTTCTACCATTGAGGCATCCTGTCACCTACATTAGCATGTCTATTATTGCTGTCCTTGTTATGTATGTATGTGTATATATACATATACATATGCATATACATATATATAATGAAAATTTCACATCTGGACTGATAGTACTTTCTCTAAGACCCAAAGATCACTTAACAAGAGCCCAATACCAAGCACAAGATGCCCTCTTTTGAGTTGCTAGCCAAGTCTGTCCAAGGCATTCCCCTGTGATACAGGCTGTTGCTACTGCCCTTGGTTACCCATCACCCCACACTACCAGTAGTGGAAGGTTAAACGCCTATTGCTGAACATACCATGCAATTCAGACATCAGAGGCCACTGAGCTGAAACCCACTTGAAAGCCTCCTCCTTGAAAACTAGCTTTCATGGTACCAGAAGTACCATATAAGCTTCCAAATGTGAGGATCAACCAACAGTTCGACACAGCTATAATGCTTATGATTCACAACAATGACCACCATGGCATGATAACCCTAAGAGTGCAGTAGCAGAATGCATACCTTGATGGTAACCAACAACTCTCTAATTGGACTTAAGACCTTTTCAACCACAGAGAAATCATGCCTGATATTGGAAACCTAGCCAGCTACCCAGGGCTAGAAAAATTATGAATCTTGGAGGAGAACCTACAACCTCCATATTACTAAACCATTATAATCTCTAACTACATTACAGATATTTGTCCTTATACCTCTCATCAAGGAAAACTCATTATAAAAAACGACCAATCAAATGCAGAGTTGTGGAACCCAGTCTGATACATCTACAATACAGCTCCCATATCTAAGGCTCAGGGATCATTGTGGAAGAAGGGATGAAAATATTATGAGTCAGAGGAACAGGAGTTTGCTGTGAGATTCTGTCTCCTATGAATATCAGAAGCTAAACCGAGAAAGTCTTACCCACATGACTGTATAAAAATGACCTCAACAAGGAGAGCAGGAATAGACATGCTAATGTGGATGACAGGATGCCTCCACGCTAGACAACTGAGGAATGCTGAGAGTGGAAGAAAACGTCATTTCCAGGAAGAGCCCACCAGTTGGTTATCCAACACTAAATTGTCAACCCTGAAAACGCACAAGTCACATTAGACAGACTGAGCAGGTTGTATTCCTGAAAGGAATATATGTGTGCATAACAATAACCAACAAAAAAAGAGGCCATGAATCTAAAAGAGAGCAAGAAGAGCTATATGGGAAGCTTTGGAAGGAGGAAAGAAACGCAGAAATTCTATTATAATCTCAAACTATAAAATTAAAAATTATATTTCTGCATATGGCTGGGGGCACACACCTGCCTTATCCCCAAAGGAATATAGTAGAAAGAAATACAAATCCCATTTGAACTTGGATTAAAGGGAGAAAAATCCCTCTGGACATACTTACTGAACACTGGAAAATATTGAGAAGGTGACTAACAGGCGTCTTTAAATGATCTGCTTTTGCTTTTGTTTTTAACCCTGGATGCTATTTACAAGAACATCTTCAACTGTAAAACTTCATGAACTGCACACTCATGGTTGACCATGTGTCTGTATGCCTATTCTTTCATTCACTAGTGAATCAAACATGATTTTATTACGTTCTTCCCCTTTCATGGTCAGATTTTTTAAGTACTAAATTCTGTGAAAGGAGTGGCTCACTGGTGAATGCCAAAATTTGTGTTGTTTTCTTACAGCATAGCCAAACTAACTGCCTAATAAACTAACAACTTTTAAAAAATAATGTTTACTAATATTTTAGGTGTACAAGTGTTTTGCCATCATGTATGTCTGTGTACCACATGTGTGCTGGCATCTAGGATAGCCAGAAGTTGTCAGAAAACCTGAAGATGTAGTAAGTAACACATCAAAGTTACAGATGGTTGTGAGCTGCCATGTGGGTTCTGGGAATCAAACCTGCATTTTCCAGAAGAGCAGCCCATGTTTATAACTTTAAGCTATCTCTCCAGCTCCCAATCTTTTATGCTTCTGAGTAGGATCAAAACCAATTGAAAACATAAATGCATAAACCCATTGCAAAGGAGTTTGACCCCACTGCTCCCTATGTGAAATATGTTACGAATTGAGCTTCAAGACAAGTCCTGTGGTCCTGGTCCCAGCTATTACACTATTATATAAACGTGTCACATGGCCCTAGCGTGGGACTTGCATGCTTTGAAATGAAATTTCTGTGCACCCTAAAAAATGGCAATGAATATTTTTAATTCTAGGATGAAGTGAAGGCCCTACTTTGATGCAGGGTGAAAAGGCAGCTCCTTTCAGATCAGAAAGTTGGACTCAGACTCAAGAAAACAAATGAGCTGACATACACATTTCTAATAACCCCATGCAGATGGAACCAAGTTTGAGGCTGGGTGTATTCCTCACGGTTTATTCAGCATTAGAACACAATGTTTTCTACTAACAAAGGATGAGGGAACAGTGGGATAAAGGTGACTACTAGATATGCCATCAGCAAACGTTTCAGAAATGGGGTAGACAGGACAGAGTATTTTTTATCTTGTGAGTTTCCTGATTAGGGTCTGGACAGAGGGGAAAAGGTTTGGTATAATAGATAGGAGGGTAGTGGGGTGGTAGAGTTTTCATGTCAGAGAGCCTCATTGCTCTACGTTCCACCCCACACACTCTTCATAGAATGAGACCCACTTATAGTGCTGTCCAGGTTACACCTGGAATAAACCTTGTGTGGAAGTAACTCTCCATACCTTCCGGGCCTTCATGGAAAGATGTACCCCCATTTGTTTGGATCTCTCCTAGGGCATGAATTGAGACATTTGGAAGTTTTAGATAGCATGTTGGGCATGCAGTTATAGTTACTAGCGTCAGAAAGTGTGCTCTAGCCAAGGGCTTGGCAAACTTAGTCTTCAGATGGTAAGACACACATGTAACTCTATAGAGGAGTAGTCTTTATGTGTGCCTTATACATAGAATTTTCTGGATGTGAAACCTAGTTTTCAGTAAAAGAGGGGAAGGGGGAAAGGGGTAGAAAAGGGGCAGTAAATATTGGAGGATTTTCAGTCCTCACCACAATTATTTCACTCTGTTGTGGTGGCAAAAATATGGTCACAGCACAACATATGAGGGAATCCTGTTCCATGTACCAATCAGACTATGTGCAAAAGCAGGGACAGAGGACAGGTCTGTCCTATAAGACGTAATTTTGTCAGCTTTCTTCTAGACAAAGGAAGGAGTACCTACTATTTCATTCAGGGATTAAAATTTGTGCTTATTCTAAAAATGTTAGCAAGCACTCTCCTTGCTAAATGAAGCATGTCCATGTTGCCTGGGTTGGCAGGTGAGCATATAGCCTGTGGATCACTCCTTGGGCAACACGGTTAAACTGCCTGTACCTCAATGCTTTCATCCATATAAAACGGCCTCACAGACGATTCTTGTCAAGCCTGCAGGTAAGTCCTGGACTTTCCCATTGCACAGAGATGGGGCCACGAACGCTATGGCTCGTTTTTCCAGGACTTGATTATTATCTCAGTATTCTCAGGTTCCCTAAAGCTTCTGTCACCCATAGACAAGAGAAAACCGTCTAGAGAACACGATGCCTGCACTCCCAAGGGGTGGCATGAATGGTTTTTATTACTGGGTGGGTTATGGATATTTGTTATTGTTTAGGGGGATATAGAAATATAGAATAAAAGGACAATTATTAACCTTAAATATTTTACATTGGTATAGATTTTGGTATATTTATACAAATTTAAAATTAGTTTTGATATACTATATGTATGTTTTTACTCTTGTTTGGGCGATCCTGCTTATGCAGCTCATTTAAAAATGTAATATATAATTAAGAAATGCAGGTTAATAGTCATCTATAGCAATCAAACTTGTATTCACATTAGGTATGTTTTCAAGGTTAAACATATATATTTTAGATAGATTTTGCAAACCCACATCTGTGATGCTTTCACTTCTATGGCTATATGGGAGGCAGAGACAGGAGAATCACCTGGAAGCTCGTGATCCACTTAGGCAGGAGCACACAGTGCAGCCAAATCAAGAGACACCATAGTGTCTTCACCAAGGTGTAAGAACCCTAATGTTGTTCCCTGATCACCACATACACCATGGTATGTGTGTGCCGTGGCACAGACATGCCCACACTCACACACATCTATGCATATATAATAACATACACATACAAAGTCGCTTTCGCACAATGTGGATAGACATTCATTTTTAGAAATTCTCATTGTATACAAATTAAAGCAAGTCTTGCAGTAATCCCGTGTAGTAAGTAACACATCAAAGTGTCTCAAAATATATAAAAGCCACACTTTTAACATTGAGATGCAAAACATTTTTAAGGAATTCAATAAGTCAACATACAAGTATTCCAACAAACAAAACATCCCCAGATACGAATGACAAAGTAATATAATTTAGATTAACAATGAAATGTTATCTTGTTGATAAAAATGATGAAATGATACCATTTGATACTGGCAACACAAACTGTGGTCATTCGAGCAAAGCTGAGTCAGAGCTCCTCTTTGAGGTAACACATGCTCTCACTTCTCCATAAGCAATTAATTTCCATAGCTTTTAGACATTTTTTTACTCATTCCTCAACTTTCCAGCATGAAAAAATCACGTTAATCTGGCAAAACGCATTTGTATAATGTAATTGTACTTTTAAGGCTAGCAATGTGAAGTGCCACCAAAAGTTATAACTTTATTCTATTGTAAAATGCATCAAGAACAAAAGAGTATGTTTTACGTTTATACTATATGCCAGGTTGTTTTTCTTAATAAAGGCCTTATCACAGAAAAAAGGGATTTGGGAAGATTCTGTTCTAGAAAAACTGGTAAACTGACGAGGACTCTAAAATCTGATTTGTCAGAGCAGGGTGTCAAATTTGAGGCTCAGAAATAGAAGGTTGAGGAAGAAAAACAACTATGACAAAGACCCTAGTAGCAATGGGTCTGGGAAAGAAGGAAAGCAAGAGGGAAATATTTTCTGGAGGCCACGGAAATGAAGTCCTGCTGTCTCTCCCTTCTGTTTCAAGTCATGGTGCTTTCTCTGAGACTTGAAGGTCCTCACAAACTAACAGGTCTGCCTCATTAAGAGAGGCCAGCCAAACAACCAACACAAAACAAATGTTTGAAAACAAAAGTCATCAGCTTCCTTAGAAACCTATGTGGAGGAATTTCAAAGTATAAGAAAAGTTCCTTTATCCTTTCCTTCTTCTTTCCTTCCTCCCTTCTTTCCTTCCTTCCTTTCTTCCTCCCTCCCTTCCACCCTTCCTCCTCTTTCTCTTTCTTATTTTCCTTCCTTCTTTCTCTCTCTCTCCCTTACTTTCTTCCTTTCTTCCCTCCCTCCCTTCCTTCTTCCTTGCTTTCTTCCTTCCATTTTTGTTTCTATTTTCCTTCTTCCTTTTCTTCTTTCTTTCCTATACAGTATTTGGAACAGATCCTAGGGACTTGAGATATGAATCATGTCCACTTAAAAAGTTGGTTCATGAAGAAACAGATCTTAACAGATTACAGCAACTTACATGAGCTAGGCGCTTATCCCTGTCTTGAAGAAAAGAGTTTTATATGTCTATACTTTTCCAGGAAGTTGTCAAAGTACTATGGTATCTTCCAGGGTTGTGTAGCCCGGGATCCTTCTACATTGTCATTCTGCCCTCTCTATGGTACTTTGGACCAGACTCTAGTCTAACACTCGGTTGCTCTAGGTCTGCATTCCATCAGAGGCAGACAAAGAACACATACATGAATCACATGGCAGCCTAGCTATAAGACAATCTGGAAAATACACAACACCCAAGAAAGGGAAAGGTGTTAGGACTTCCAAACAGAGATCAGGATCTCATATTCACAGGCCAGACATAGCCTACTGACAGGTTTTATATTGCCAGACAGGAAGTTAGCAGAGCTTGCTTATATTTTTGTCTGAGTATTTAAAAAATGATAAACTGAGGCTGGATAGATGGCTGGTGGTTAAGAAAATCAGCTTCTCTTACTGAGAATCTGGACTTAGTACCCAGTGTCTATATGTCACCTCTCCACCATCTGTAACTACAGTTCCACGGGGATCTGACAACCTCTTCTGTCTTCTGAGGGCAGTGTACCCACCTGGGGTATTTACATAAGAACAGGCAAGACACACATACACATAAAAAAATTAAAAACACACATAATAACAAAAGGACCATTAAAGTCACAATCATATCCTGGTGTGGTGCCACATACTTTTAATCCCAGCACTCAAGGGGAGAGACAGCTGGATCTCTATGAGTTCAAAGCCAGACTGTTCTACATAGCAAGCTCCTGGCCATCCAGGGCTACAAATCTAAAAAAAATAACACTCAGCCTGATAGAGAGACTATGTGGTCTGCACATCATTTGTTATTACAGTTAGGGAATTTTCAACTCAGTACAGGGTACTCTCATTAAGTAACACAGAATTTAATGGCCATAACTTTCCCCCATAATATTATCTATCAACTAAACACCTTTAACTCATGAGTAAGAATATTAAGATGGCTTGGCAGTGGTGGTGGATCTCTGTGAGTTTGAGTCCAGCCTGGTCTATAAAGTGAGTTACAGGACAGTCAGAGCTGTTATACAAAGAAACCCTGTCTTGAAAACAACAACAACAACAATGTTGTAATATCATCTGTTCGGAGATTTAACTCAAAATATAATAGGGCCATTGTGCTTGTAATAATGATGATAACAATAAAAGAATGATGTCTCTAAAAAAATTAATATCCTGCCTTATATAGAGAAAGATTGGCAAGGCCTATTTTGGTAGAATGAGAAAGAGGATATAGGAGAGCATAGGAAAGGAAACAGAAATTTCTACTATACTGATAAATGGCTTAACATTTGGGGATATTTAGCATTACATAAACAATTAAAAGAACCTAAACTTGCAGAACTAGTCATTTTGAGTCAGGTTAATGAATAATCTTCTTTATGTAATGGATTTAACATACTTTGACATATTAGTCTTGGTACTAAGCTGAAGAGAATATGGAAACTGATGAGCTTAAAAAGAATTTAGGATGTTTCACGGGGCTTGTCTATTCTGTAACTTTAATGTATTATATGATTTTTTTCATGTAGCCCATGCTATCTTAGAATATGTAGGAAGCCTCTTGCCTTTGACAATATACTCCAACACTAAGAATGATGTTAGATATACATGCCCTGATTGTTTGCATATTGAGGTGTCCTATCAGATCACAGGAACTATATCAAAGGAAATATATTAAATATATAACTGCAGTATAAAATATTTCAGAGCACTAACTACCTTTGAAAGTATATCTGATTATTTAAAAGAAAGTAGAATTTGTTTGACTTGAATGAATTAAATCCTAGTTAAAAACAAACACAAAAGGCATTGTACTTAATTTTACTACATTTAAAAGTAGAATTAAGATTAGGTGTGGTGACAAGGTGTGGTAACCTCAGTACTTTAGAAGTAGAGGGAGGAGTATCAGGGGTTCAAGGTCAACCTCAGCTACTTAATGAACCCAGGCTCAATGTGGACTACATAAGGCCCTGTCTCAAAAACTATATGCATGTGTATGTACATGGAAGAGTTATATATAGAATTTCAAAAACATGCTACATCAGGATTTTGCAACTCTAACTCTAAGCAAGTAAATATAAAGTGAAAAGCCACGCTAGTGGAAACAGTCTTTGCCATATGCAGAGGTTTCTCTCCAGACACTAAACTGAGCACTGACTGGAAAACGGACTCATGTGTAAATCCAAAAGGGGGCAAAGCAAGCAAAGGTTACAGGAACCTAGACAGAGCAAGCAGGAAACACATCCAAGTCTGAAGAAGATTTGAGATGTTTTGCCCAATTCATACTACAGTGGGCCCTGTACTGTTAAGAGGAGCTACAGAAACACCACTCAGTCCAACTGGCAGATGCCATGGAGCCGTCGCTCTCAAGTCCTTACAGAGAACGGAAAGCAAATGCCAGGGTAGCGAACAATCATCCACTGAATTCATATACCATTTCATCTTAACAAAAGCATCCTTCAGAGAGACATTCTATTTCATTTGTCACTTTGAAATTATATCTGTAGTTTTTTTAAATGCCTAGTTTTGACATTTTAAAACCTTCATATTTTGGGAAAGTTGAACATTATGCTGTTTGATATTTTAAAATATAACTTACCATTCAACATTACCTCTTTAAATCTAGTGAATGTTAAGGCTGTCACTTTTTGTCTCATACATCTAAATCCAAAGCCCAGGTTGTCTGGTTTTCTTTTCTGTCTTTCTTAGGGCAGTGGGGTGATCTGTGGGTTTCCTGTAGTAACTCAAGAGAACTGCAGAACAGTCTTGCCTGCCCACTGGGAACACTGTTGGGCTGGTTTCAAATGTATGGCAAGACACTCCTCCTTGTCTTTTGGCAATATGAGACACCCTTTGCTCATCCTTTCTGCCTTGTCAGCCTTCTTTGCCAATCCACATCTCAGAGGAAATGTATCTAATGACAAGATATCAGAATAAACTGCCTTTGCATCTACCGTTCTGTTGCTGACCTCTCAGGAAAATGGTGAACTTGGTCAGGGGCAAAATTGTCCTAAAGCTGCATACCCCACTCTGTGCTCAACAAAGAATCTGCCACAAAGTAGGTTCAGGGTGAGGACAGCAGAACCTGGGGAAACAGTGACAGCTTCCCCATTCCACCCTAGTAGCATGATGTAAATCCCACCTACTGATTTTAGAAGCACAATAATTTTAAGACATCTGCATATTCTTCTTTTTCTTCTTCAGTTTAGTTTTTTATACAGCCTTTTAGTTAAGAGTAGATTTTACATTGTTTTCTTCATTTATTGACTATTTTGAGAGTGAAAACCATATTCTACCTTATGTATATCAATATAGTTTACATTCTAAATAATGTTAAGATAGAAAAAATTCATGAAGTTTTGGGGTTTTGCTTTTTCAAAATTTAGGCTTTTTTTTTTGGTGTGTGATTGTGTGAGGTTTTTGCCTGTCTGCATATCTATGAACTGTGTGCGTGTGCAGTAGTGGGCATCAGATTCCCTAGAGCTACAGATACCACCATTCAGGTGCTGGAAATCAACCCTTGATCCTCTGGACCACTGAGCATCTCTCTATACCATTTTTACATTTTTGTTTGTTTATTTGTTTAAATGACAGAACCTCACTCTTTAGCCTTGCTTTTTAGACCAGGCTATCCTTAAACTCAGAGATCCAACTGCTCATGCCTCCCAAACGCTGGGGTTAAAGGTGTAAACAGCGGGATGCCGAGATCCACAACTAAGCACTGGGTCGAGCTCCTGGAGTCCAGTCAAACAAGAGAGGAGTGATAACATGAGCAATGGGGTCAAGAACATGATGCCGAAACCCACAGAGACAGCTGACCCTAGCTAGCGGGAGCTCACTGACTCTAGACTGACCTCTGGGGAACCTGCATAGGACTGAACTAGGCCCTTTGAATGAGGGTGACAGTTGTGTGGCTTGGGCAGTTTGTGGGGCCACTGGTAGTGGGACCACTATTTATCCCTAGTGCATAAATTGGCTTTTTAGAGTCCATTTCCTATGGAGGTATACCTTGCTCAGCCTAGATACAGTGGGGAGTGTCTCTGTCCTACCTCAATGCGACATGACAGATTTTCTTGACTCCTCATGGGAGGCTTCATCCTCTCAGAGAAGTGGTTGGGAGGTGGAGTGGGAGGAAGGTGGCAGCGGGGAGGGGAGTGAGAGGGAACTGCGATTGGCGTGTAAAATTTAAACAAAGATTGTTAAAAAATGTGTGTGCAACCACACCTAACATGATTTAACATAGTTTCAAATAGGAAAAAAAAAAAGAAAAAGACAACTTTTCAGGAAATAACATGCCCCCCCATTTAAAAACATTTTTAAGTCATTTTTTTCCCTAAGGGTGTCAATTTGAAAAACAGAGACAAACTTTCATAAATACTGCCTCAAAGGAAGAATGCATGCTGTATTCTTTTGGATTGCAAAGAAAATGCTTTTTGCTGCATCAGAACAAAGAGTTGAATTCAAGTATTCACCACAGGGGGAAAATATGAGTTAGTTGGAACCAGAAAATCCAATAGCTTTCTATCTTCTTTCATGAGTCACGTGTTCTTCCTTGCCACTGAATATCACCCCCCAGGGGTCTTTAACCTGAGTTTAACCTGACTTTTCACCAGTTATTCGGTGTTGAAAGCAATGAGAAAATGGAAGTGATTCACCACCTTCAGGAAAAGACAATTAGGCTTTGGGGAATCGAGGTCACAGTTTATCTGGAAGTTAGAAACCCTCTCCTCAGAGGAGTCCCCACCCAATGTGGATTGGTGAGGAAGTTTTGAAACGTACCTTACAGGGGTCCACAGATCCTCCACCCCCAATTTAGCAAGCCTATCTGCTACACTGCAATCTACTCACGCAACTGTAAGATTTTCAGATGATGTTGTGTAGATGGTGTGTCCAATATTTTGCAAGGACAAAATCAACTGTATACGACACATGAAGACAAATGCATGATTATAAAGTATCTATAAGTTTTTCTTATTACATGATTCTAGGTTTTCTGTATATAGTGGCTAAATTAATTACTTTTACAGTATATGATATTAATTTGGAGGATTGCACTTCTGAATAGATAGCATGAAAATTGGCAATCTAGTTTTAATCTCAATTGTATACTTTTAAATTTATTCAGTAATATGGGATATTTACTTTTAGATATATGGACTCCAGGTTAAAAAAATTATTTCTGTTACATTACACATATTTAAAGAACATTTGTTATGAATTGCTATATTTAATTTATATGGTGATTCAAAATCGTATGTACTAACTCACAAAAAGACTGAGACATATGATACTTTGGTAACTACACTAATTTTAAAAGTAAAAAAAAATCCATTAAAGGTTAGTTGTGATCATTAATCTCATGAATCTTTCTTACCATCAATAGTTAAAATCAGCAAATCAAACACCTTATTAAAAGTTGGCTTACTGCTCGGTGGTTGTGACACACACCTTTAATTCCAGCACTCGGAAGCCAGAGGCAGGGTGAATCTATGTGAATTTGAGGCCAGCCTGGTCTACAGAGTAAGTTCCAGGACATGTAGACCCTCACAGAGAAACCTGGTCTTGAAAAACTAAAATAAAAAAAAAATCCAAAAGCCAGCTTACTTCAGATAGCCAATTCTAATTGTGATTGTTTCCTCCAGTGGATTCAAAATTTTGCAAAATAAAATTACTAAATATAATTCTTCTCTGCTTCTACTCTTTACTCTTCAAAGACAAATAGTAAATAAATATTTGTATTTAATGGAAGAATAGGAACACTTAATTAAAATTATTTTTCAAATGTACTAAAAAATTACAATGAATCAGGGCCAGAAATATAGTTCAGTGTAGACTACTTGGCCAGCATTGTAAGGTCCTGTGTTTTACCTCTAGTACCCCACAAAAATAAAAACAAAAATTCATAGATGTCAGCCTTAACTGCATTTTTTAAAGGTGGTTTAAATGATTACCTTGGAAGTCAAGAAAGGGGGTTGGCTCTCCTGGACCTGGAGTTATGAATGGCTGTAAGGTGTCATCTGGTCACTGGGAATCAAACCTGAGTCCTCTGAAAGAACAAGTGCTCTTACCCACTGAACCATCTTTCTAAGCCCTCAGGCCTAATTACGAATATTACTAAGGATTTATTATTACTGTACAGTATGCTAATTTATACAGATGCTTCTCTGCTTACCATGAGGTATCTTCTTAATAAACCTACTGTAAACTAAAAATAAGCACATATTTAATACATTTAACCTAACACATATCATAGCTTAGCCTAAGCTAGGCCAATTGTGCTCAGCTACATCAAATAAGTAGCTCAGTTATGTACATATATCATACCACACACATCCTATTAGTTCTGAAAAAAACAAAATTTACAGTACAGCTTCTACGAAATGCACTATTATTTTCATGCTATTGAAAATATTGAAAATCTCAATTTGAACCATTGTAAGTTTGAAACTATCAGTAATAGCATGCTATCTGCCTATTTTATATGATTGTCAAGAGAAAATATGAATTTAGGGATAAAGAGATCTTTATCAATAATTAATCAGTAGCTACAAAGAAATAATTCTGTTTGGCATTAAGGCATTGTAAAAAAAAATCTTACAAGAATAAGATACCAAAGGGTCCATTTTTCAAATGATTTTTCTATTGTAAGCTTTCTAACATGCTTTGTATATTTTTGCAATTCTGTGGATGAAAACCCACATAGGCAAGCAATCTACAATTGAGGCATATTCTCAGGCATATCTGTTTTTTTTTTCATTTTGTTTTTTTTTTCTGTCTCATGTTATTCCTCATCCTTTTACATATTTTTACTTTTCAACAAATTTGGGTTCACATTATAGTCGTTCTTTTAAATCCTTTGTCAGCTAGTACTAATATGTGAATATCATGTAATCATCAGATATCAACGTTGTTTTTCATGTCTTGATTCTGGAGTTGTTCTTCCATGCCTCTTATCTATCTATCAGTTTGTGATTATAGACTTGGAATTACTAATGATGCACAATCTGGATGGTGGTATGTTCCCCAGAAGAAGATTGAGTTTTGTCTTGATATACATTTATAACACTGAAGGATGACTTCGGTTCTTAAGATGGATCTACTTAAACTTTACCCTCATTTCATTGAAAAGTACTTATTCCTGGCATGGCTACTTAGAGACTCTAATTCCTAAATTGTTCAACCAACTCTTATTACTTGGCAGGATATGAATGTCCATATGTATCTTCTTAGCACATGGTGAAATACTTCTCTCCAACCCTACCTATGCTCCACAGAGTCAGGTTCTCATGTCCCGTTGTAGCTGAGGAAGATCTTGATCCTCCCAAATATGGAGATTACATTTTCATGCGATCATGAGTGCCTTTGTTTACATATTAAAGTTTTATTGCATATTTATTGTTTG
Source organism: Alexandromys fortis (assembly GCF_014885135.2). NCBI lineage: Eukaryota > Metazoa > Chordata > Mammalia > Rodentia > Cricetidae > Alexandromys > Alexandromys fortis. The sequence continues at coordinate 781,923 of NW_026068071.1, forward strand.
TGTCCTCATGCACGTGCACATACTTGTGTGAATGATTAGAAAAAACAACTTGCAGGGACCAGCTCTCTCCTTTCAGTACATGGATCCCAGGGAGCAAACTCAGGTCTTCTGGTTGGCAATAGGACCCTTTTACCAACTGAGCTGTGTTCCTAGCCCCAGATTTCTGCTTTACTCTTAACTTTCCAAATATGCTTTTTCTGTGTTACCTAAACTCACACCTAAACATGGAGTTTAAAAAGTAATCACAGAATCCTGGATAAATTTGAAAGTGTCCCATTTATGCAATTATCCTCTAGACTCTAAGTATTTTGATGATACTGGATACTGGCTTGTATCCCTTCTACTGGACAAGAATATCATTTTAAGTTTTAATGTCATCCTTGTGTTCCACACAAACTGCAAATAATCCAAATGGAAAAAACTATATATGTTATCCATATATAATGTGCTCTTCTTTCAAGAATCATAACCCCTGAAGATTTGACTTTACTTTTATCAGTCCCCAGTGTGGTGGTTTGGACGAGAAAGCTCCCATAGGTTCATACTTTTGAATATTTGGTCCCTAAGTACTGGAACTAACATGTTCGGGACAAACTAGGAAATGTGATCTTGGAGAAGATGTGTCACTAGGAGTGGACTTTGAGATTTCAAAACACTCAAGTAATTCCCAGTGTCCCTTTTTGCTTCCTGTTTGTGGTTTGAGATGTGCAATCCCAATTATTGGTTTTGCCAACATGACTGTTGAGTCCTGCCATACTACTCTATCACAATGGGCTCTTAACCCTCTGAAATTGTAAGCCCAAATTGAGACTATTTTTTATAAGTTGCCCTAGTCGTGATGTTTTTTCATACCAATAGAAAAATAACTAAAGCACACAAGAAACTTTTATTTTTATTTATTTTTTTAAATTTATTTATTTATTAAAGATTTCTGTCTCTTCCCCATCGCCGCCTCCCCTTT